>NC_140928.1:28431304-28489002 GCF_045865225.1 Trachurus japonicus | reverse complement strand
TGTAATGGGAAATTTTGGCATAGCATGTTATATGCTTTAAGACTAGGGCACAAACATGTTATTCGAGTGAACATTCCTATGATGACAATTTATGTGGCTTTATCAGGGGAAGCAATATCCACACAGAGCAGGCCCGAGGTCAGGACTCTTTGACACAGTGCCTGTGGAGATTTACCACTCTCACTATCAGGGGGTGAAGCCAGGCATGGCGCCATATATTTTGTCTGTTCAAAGCTTTGTTGAACTATAAGATAGCGTGTCTCTAAACTTCTTCAGCTCACTCACTCACTGACTGTACTCCTGTTCGGTTGTGTGTGTGACTCCATTCATGAATGCCTTAGTATTAAAACTCAAGAAAGACAGCTGACGTGTCCAGTTATCCTTTTTTAAATACTTTGGTGAAGGAACAACATTTTTTGCCACCACAATTTGGCGACCACGAAGGGACCCCATCTGTGAGCGGATTTTTCGTTTCTGGACCGAAGGTGATTAAAGTGCACACCTCGGACTCCCCCGTCAAGGAAGGTTGAGAAGAGGGCCTGACGTCCAGAGGACTGAGAGTCCCCTCACCGGTCGGGGTCCAACGAACTCGGTGGCTACAGAAAACACCTCGCTGTCTTTTTCTGGTGAGTTTTGAGAAAAGAAAGGGCCAAAGTCCCGTCTCTACCTACTGAGTTCGCAGTAGTGGCGGCAGACGTGCCGGACAACTCGGCTTCCTATTCGGGGGAGGCCAAGTGTCAGGGAGCGGTAGACTTCCCTCAAGTCGAGGACTTGGGGCTTCAGGTTCTGGGAACCTGCAGTAAGCCAGACCCGGGAGTCTGAGGCACTTAGGGGCTACAACACTAAGACAGGCGGAGTAAGGAGAAGAAACAATTTTGACTGTCTGGAGAACTACAATTTAATTTTGAGAAAATAATTAAAGTCGGAATCCGGTTAAAGTTAAAGAGTAAATTTAAAATTAAAATTTAGCAGTGCTACTCTTCTTCTCTTTTCTTTAAAACAGAAAATAATCTAAATTGCGGTTATTCTGAAATTAAATCTAAATTTATTATGCTTAAAGATTTTAAAGATTCAAATTTGAACGGTGAGTAAGTAAGATAATCTAAATCTGAGTGGCCTACTGTTTTTTCTTTTGTGAAAATTAAACTTGCAAACGTCTGAGAGAATACAATCAGAGGAAACAAAGCAAACCCTCTGGATGTAATCTATCCGAGGGACCAGATTACGAAGCCCCAAATATAAAGTACATGACAGATAACTATGGAGAGGAAGCCATAGCCCAATTAGATCTGTGGGTCAGAGAATTTAAATTTCCAAAAATGGGCAGCCTGAGCGTTGAAGAGTTAAAGGCTTTAAATGCGAGACTGCTGCGTCGGAATAATAAAAGCAAGAAGGGAATTAGGATAAATTGGAAAGCTTTTGACATGTGGATGTGTGAAGCAGAGTGTAGGCAGGGCTCCAACAGGACCGTGCCCCGGTGTCTGAAGCTGGATCCAGACCTGGACTCGACTGCACCGTGCCATCCACCTCCACCCCCACCTTCATCGTCACTTCAGGATGTTTCTCCTCATCATCATCATCATCAGCAGCAGCAGCTCCCACCCTGCCTGGCGCTCCCCAAGCCCGGGGAAAAAGAACAATGTGAGCAGCCCGTGTCCATGCCATGGACAGTGGCTGGTAAACATGCTGTCTGTGCACAGTCGCCACTGGTATACTGTGTAAGCCTGGACGAAGTCAAGGCTTATGCCATTGAAGCTGTCTTGGCTGCAGAACTGATAAAGAACATGGACAGTGGTGACGGAGGGGGCAGCTGTGGCCGCGACCGCCAACTCCACCCGCGACGCAGGTCTCAGAAACCGAGGCCGGGACCATGCCGGCTGCGGACGCGGAGCAGCAGGTCGCGGCAACGAAAGGGGGGGCCGATGCTTTCGGTGTGGCAAGATAGGACACTGGGCACGGTACTGCCCCAATGAGAGGAGAGAGAGGGTGAATTGGGACAGACTATATGGTGGAAGTGCAGGCCGGGACGGGTCTGGTGGAGACACTGGGCCGGCAGCTGGGAGCGCATTGGAAACACGTGAGAACACCTACACTAACACACACACTGATACACAGACACATGCTGCACGCCGTAACACTGATACTGACACTGAGCTCATGCTAGAAACAGTTCAGAGCCTCGAAGCAGAACTACAACACACACAACTAGAACCTAGGTACACAATGATGATAGACATGTTGAAATATCTGGATCGGGTCGAATCCGGGGCCACTGATTCTAGTTAAGCAGCTGTGAATTTGATAATAAATAGCTTAAACTCAGCACCACGTATCAGTAGACAGTTGGTGTGGGAGGGAAGTTTTTAGCTCCACTAAAATGCATTTGATCCTAATTTGGGAAACATTTCAAACATTCATTGCTCATGACAGAAGTCCAGTTTTAAATTGATGAAAAATGATTTATTTGTTTGTTAGGTTTATCTTTGATTTGTACACTAGACGGGGTTGAGTGAGATAAGGGTAGAAAACTATCAATGCTTTTCCACCACCCCGACACACAAATCATGTTACGGGGGAAAGTAACTCTCCCCCTGCTCTGTTGTGCTGCAGCTCCGAGCACACACACACACATTGACGTCACATGCCTGCGCTGCAGTACACACATACACTCCTATTATGACAGTAGGAGTATCACTGATTAAATAATGCTAGGCGGGGATTGTTTGAATGCAAATAGGTTATTTTGAGGTAATGTTAAATGTATTGCCTCAACAATCTGAACCACACATCTCATTGGTAAATCCTGCATGTACAAACTTGGAAAATTGGGTAGAGAAGCTAAATGCTTCCTCAAACTAGGAGGCTACAGCTGATCCTCAGGTGCACTTTAAAGAAGTCCTGAGGGCAAATTGCAAATTGTTGAATAATGATGTTGAAGTTGAGGATGAGATCATATTTTTCTTTGACTATCCTAATTTTCACATAGACAAGAAACTGTTTAAATCTGTTGAAGAGATCTCGGAATTAAAAGATATTCTCAGTCATCTCTGGGCTAAAAGTAAGCATCACGTTTCTGATTAAAAACAATTATAAGCCTGTTGTTATAACGATTAGCCTAAATCACACTGTTTTGTCCCTGTTGTAACTACTATCCTCTCAGACATGATGCAAGTGAAGGCATTAGGCCTGTGTATGATGCTTTGTTGAAAGCTGGTGTGATTGTGCCATGTGCTGGTTCTCCAGTGAGAACCCCCATTTTTTCTGGTGCATAAGATTCGACCTGAGGGCGAGCCTGTGGAGTGGAGATTTGTGCAAGACCTGCAGGCTGTAAAAGTTGCTGTGCAGGCCAGGACGCCGATGGTACAGAATCCGTACACGATTTTGTTTAGAATTCCAACAAATAGTAAATGGTTTTTTTTGTTGTTGATCTTTTTAAACGCTTTCATGTAAGTTTGACAGTCAATTTTGGTTTTGCTTTTTGGTTTGGTGGGAAGGTGTATGCGTTTTGCTCGGTTGTGTCAGGGTTGGTGTAAATCTTCAACGATTTATTGCTTTACTCTGGGGACAGCCTGGAGCCTCTGGTGTTGCCAGAGAAACGTGCTTTGTTGCAGAATGGTGATGGTATCTTGATTGCAAGTGAGACCAGAGAGAGATGCGTTAAAGCTGCTCTGGCTCTTTTGACCCATCTGGGTAAACAGGGGCACTAGGCCAGCCTGTCCAACATGTAGTTTGTTGCCACAGAGGTCACATCTTGGGTCACATGATCTTAACAGAGGGAGGATCCCCCTCATAAAAAAATAAAAAAATAAATTTCAATTCTGTAAATTCATTAAAGTGATATAATTTTTGGCCATGAGAAGCTAGCAGACAATGGGTCGCTCGTTGTGCAGTAATTTAGGCACCATTCGCAGCAATTGCTTATGGACAAGGCCTAAAGCTCAGACCCTGTCACTTAGGTTTGACACTGACGACTGTGGAGGCTGACAAAGTGTTGTAGTGACTTTAAAGTAGTTTTACAAAGCACCTCCAGTACTTGGACTGACTGACTGCTCATGACCTTTGACCAGGACTGTTGACGAGAAGGAGGGATTCTGACTTCTGTCATGTACTGTTTTAACCCTGTTACTCTCCTTCCAACAGCTGAGGACGGAAAGCCACATGACCATGTGGCCATCATAATGTATGTTTTTCTCCCACAGGCCAGAGTTAAAGGATACTCTACTCAGTATTTTTTTTTTTTTGAAGAGTGTTAATTTTCAGGATGTTGGACATATTTGGGTGAATGGAGACGACTTCAACAGGAAAACCTAAATGATCAGCATTAATTGATATTTCTTTTTGGTTGAACTGCTGGTACCGACATAACAAATTGCTGTGCGAAAGTTCACGTAAACAACATTGACATTTTCTCTCTAGGTGATACCAGGACAGATGCAGCTGCAGTCGCAGCTTCAAGGCTACTTTTGTCTCACGAAGTATGTGTCCGTTGTTTTTCTCTAACACCCCCGTTCCATCCCCACAGTTGTGGCTACCGCTGAGATAGCCAACTTGTTGATATGAGCCTCTCTGGCAAGAGAGGGCCGTGTGGAAAACCAGAGAACAGCAGTCTCTGCTGTTTCCCTTGTTTATGTTTTCTCCACAGTGTGTGAAGTTGACACATGGGTTGAACCATGTGTCAAAAAGGGGGAAGGATGAATGATTGAAGTATGTATGAAATCACTGGCCAGTGTGTGGATGAATGATGTGGTATTGTGCATTCTCGTTGTTGTCTGTTTGTTTTTTCCTGTTGTTTGTTTTTCGTATAAATTTTACCAACAGGTGGAGGTTGCCCTACAGGGCCAGCAGACACAGAGCTGTGTGACCGCAGGTCAGGCGACTACATCGTGGTGAACGACCATGACATCCCTGTAAGCAGCTCGGGTGCGGCCTAAGGGTGGCGACCAGTTTCCTGCTGGTTATCTCCATCTGTCGGTGCTGTTACTGAAGGAGATCTACAACCGCAGGACGAGCAACAACGTCATGACAGATTCACCTCACCCAGACCACAAATCTACACCACACGCTTTGCACTCTGGTGAAGACATCTGCTGTTACTGTGAGTAACACAACATCGAGCTTGAGGACAACGTTGGATGCAGGGCAGTGATGAGAGCTGCAAGGGTGCTGACCAACGCAAGCTGCCGTGCTTGCGCTGCCCTGTCACATGAGAAAGGTAACTCTGTGCCGTTGAACACCTCTTCCTAAAATTCTGGGGGCAATGATTGCTTTTACCCAGAAAGAAATGGCCCTGCACTCGTAGTTCACAACCCGACAGAGGAACGGCTGAGGATTCAACGCAACTGTTGTGAGTTACGAGGGGCTGAAGGTTTGTTCCTGGAGTGTTTCCATAGTTGTTTTGAGAACAACTCCACTTTTCCCAAAGGACCACAAATCCTACTACTCAGAGAAGCGCAGTTTGTTCACTGTTACACCCAGAGAGCAGTCTCTGGGTACATCAGCACGTGGATAACCTGTGATGGCGACAGGTAATGTGGGACGACAACTTGGACATCTTCAGATGTGACCTGATATGGTCGCAGGTTTCAATTCTCATAAACATTGACTTTAGGATCACTCTCACTCTCACAAGAACTACAGAGTTGCAGGATGAGCTCCTTTAAGTTTCCATATTCAGTGTTGATAATTTTTCACATTGAGTGATGTAACCAATAAAGTTGTTTTTTTATTATGTTTTCAGTTTAGGATAATCACAAAACACCATGTTTGGTTTTCATGCATTGCTATATGTGTGGGTTTGATGTTTTTGCTTATCTTTAACAGTAGTATTTTATCATTGCTTGTGATTTTGTTTCTACTGCTGGACATGACGGTGATTACTGAAAGTCTGAATTTCACAAACACAGTTTTGATATCTCTGATTGTTTCATGTTTTTGGTTATTCGTACCATTGGTGACATCAGTGGTGGACTGGAATGTAGAGTGGGTTTCCCCCCCTTCTGGGGAGGACGATGAGTTGCTTTAACTTTGTATTTTGCCTTAATCATTCCTCACTGATGTGCAACTTTTGCAAGTTTTTTTTTTTATTATTAGTCTAATTACGCTTGTGTAATCAATGTTAGTGATTTCTACTTATAGTTGAACAACGATCATGGTTTTTGGAGATGTTTGATTTATCAGCTTACACCGTGTTATGATTTTAATCTTTTTCCTTACGTTTTTTAGTCTCACAGTTTGACTTGATTTGTTTTGTGTTATTCTGGGTCTTCTGCATATTATTTGAAATAGATTACTTTAGTATTGATTATGGGATTTTTTCCTCATCATATTCGAGGTTTTTCCCCTTTTTATCTTAAGTTAAGAGCAGCTAGACGGATGAGTCTTTTACCCTCCTCTTGTAAAGTGAGGGGAGGGGTTTTGGCTCTTCTGTGCCTGTGACCTGGGGTCCTCTGCCTGGGGTCTGTAAACTCCCGAGTTGGAGACTGGGGGTGCTGGCGTTTGGCTGGTGCGGGGCAGGGCACCAAAGGTCATGGGGTAGTTCAGTACAAAAATTTCCTGTTTCTTGTTTGGTTTAGCATAAAAATGCTAAAAAGGGTGGAATGTAATGGGAAATTTTGGCATAGCATGTTATATGCTTTAAGACTAGGGCACAAACATGTTATTCGAGTGAACATTCCTATGATGACAATTTATGTGGCTTTATCAGGGGAAGCAATATCCACACAGAGCAGGCCCGAGGTCAGGACTCTTTGACACAGTGCCTGTGGAGATTTACCACTCTCACTATCAGGGGGTGAAGCCAGGCATGGCGCCATATATTTTGTCTGTTCAAAGCTTTGTTGAACTATAAGATAGCGTGTCTCTAAACTTCTTCAGCTCACTCACTCACTGACTGTACTCCTGTTCGGTTGTGTGTGTGACTCCATTCATGAATGCCTTAGTATTAAAACTCAAGAAAGACAGCTGACGTGTCCAGTTATCCTTTTTTAAATACTTTGGTGAAGGAACAACATTTTTTGCCACCACAACGGCAGGCCGTACACGTAGCTATGAAACCGCTCCAAACCATACGCCAGTCCCAAACATTCTTTTTCGATCTGAGCGTATCGGCATTCAGTTTTTGTCATAGCCCGAGATGCATAGGCTACCGGTTTCCAGTGCTCACCCTCAGCCTGGAGTAGAACGGCACCAATACCATCTTTGGAAGCATCTGTAGACACTTTTATCCTCTTCGTGTGGTCATAAAATGACAACACAGGTGCTGTGCTCAGTGTGTCCTTGAGTTTTTGCCACTCATGCTCATGTTTCACCGTCCATTTAAACTCACAGTGCCTGTGCAGAAGCTCTCGTATGCATGATGTCTTTGCTGTCAGATTGGGAATGAATTTACCTATGAAATTCACCATCCCCATGATGCGTAGCACCCCTGTCTTGTCTGTGGGCCTTGGCATGTTCTGTATTGCATGTATTTTGTCTTTATCTGGCTCGACACCACGTGCAGACAGCTTGTCTCCCAGGAAGAGGATCTCTTGAACGCCAAACTCACATTTACTCTTGTTGAGTTTCAGTCCATACTTTTGTATGCGTTCCATAACTCTGTTCAGCCTCTCGTTGTGCTCTTGGGCTGTGGACCCCCATATGATGATGTCATCAATGTAGACTCGAACTCCATCCAAGCCCTCGATGATCTGCTCCATCGCTCTGTGAAATATTTCAGGTGCTGACTTGATTCCAAAAGGCAGTCTGAGAAAGCAGTATCTGCCGAAGGGCGTATTAAAGGTACAGTACTTGGTGCTGCTTTCATCCAGTTTCAGCTGCCAGGAGCCTTGTGAGGCGTCAAGCTTTGTGTTTTCTTTGTGATGACCAGTGAGTTGACCCAGTCTGTAGGCTCATTAACCTTTTTGATCACTCCTAGCATGATCATTCTGTCGAGCTCTTTCTTTAGGCAGTCTTTCAGTGGAGCAGAAACTCTGCGTGCTGCATGCACAACTGGTTGGGCTCCTTCTTTCAACTGTATTTTATATGTGAAGGGCAAAACACCAAAACCCTTGAAAACATCTGAAAAGTTCTGAACAATTGTGTCCATAGAGTCATTTGTTGGGTTTATGGTTGGAACGATGCGATGCACTCTTTTCACAAGCCCCAGTTCTTCACAGGCTCTGTCACCAAGAAGTGATTCCCGTCCCTCATTCACAACAAAGAAGAATAGGTGGTGCACTTTTCCTTTAATTGTGACACTCAACCTGCATGTGCCCAAACATTTGATTGGCCGCCCATTGTAGTCTTTCAGTCCAGATTCTTTTCTTTTTATTTGTGGCTTATTTTTCATTGCCTTCACATCACACATGCTTATGAGATTTGCTTTGGCACCAGTGTCCAATCTCATGGTGACTACAGTCCCATTTATCATTAGAGGAGCTATCCACTTATCTTCTGTAGTGACATCATTTACATTGTCTGGCTTATTTATTTGTTCACTTTCACAATTCACCATTCCAACCAAGAACGTGTCACTGAGATCAGGCTCGTCTATTAAGTTTACAGTTTTTTCTTTCTTCCCCTCTTTCCGTTTGGAGAAGCATTGTTTAGCAAAATGATTCTTGCATTGGCAACTGGAGCATTGCTTACCAAACGCTGGACACTGTCTAGGCTTGTGCTGTGAGCCGCAGCGCTTGCAGTTTATCATCACGTCCTCCTGCTGTGCAGGCCGGGTCTGTGTGCGCCGTCTCCGCTGATACGACACTGCTCCAACCGCTGCCGCGCTGTCGCTCTGCGCCGAGGCGACTGCAGACATCTCGCTGAACGTCCTCACGTGCCTTTGGGACAGCTCACTGGCCTGGCAGATCTTAATGGCTCCTGCCAGCGTCAGCTCCATCTCCCGTAGTAGCCTCTCTCTGACCTTTTTATCGTCCACGCCGTAGACGATCTGGTCCCGGACCATGGAGTCCGTCAGCGCCGCGAAGTTGCAGGACTGCGCCTTTAGCCGCAAGTCCGTCAGGAAGCTATCGAAGGGCTCATGCTGCCGCTGTGTACGAGACCGAAACACGTACCTCTCGTACGTCTCGTTCTTCTTCGGAGAACAGTGAGTATCAAACTTGCTAAGCACTACATCCAACTTTTCATTATCTTCAGGACTGTCAAACACGAACGTGTTAAATACTTCTATGGCCTGTGGCCCTGCTATTGTTAGCAGCAGCGCTACCTTTCTTGCTTCCGGCTTAGCCTCGAGTCCCGTAGCAGCAACATAAAGGTGAAACCGCTGTTTGAAGGTGCGCCAGTTCTCGTCGACATTCCCCGTCAGTTTCAAACTTTCCGGTGGTTTTAAATCCATGTCGCCCATTCGAGTTTACTCCTGGTACCATGTCATGTTCGTGTTCCAAGGATGAGGCCGTGTTGATAGCAAGTAACTTAGTTTAATGTCTCACGTTCTCAACAACATACATGTGGCTTCATGCAGTCTTGCTCTACTCCGTTATATGGTACGGTAAGCTGACTACTAACCAGTACTGCCGCCTAGCGGTCAAACATGTAATAACATCCAATCATAACAGTGTGTTTACAGACTCCAGTGCCGTGATGCGCTGAAAAAAAGTTGTTATGGTCCGAGTGTCCGTTGCCGTGGTTACCAACAAGCGTTTGAGCCAGCGCAGTAATATTTAGAACGTAATCAGGCTATTTTACCGGAACATCTTTATGGGTGTCCATTATCACTTTTTAATGGACACCCCGCAGCCAATCAGAATCGAGGATTCACCCAGACCATGGTATAAATATGACTAACAAATACATATATCCATAATGGCCTAAACCAAACATGATGAAGGATCTGTTCCTGCACCCTTCTTCTGTAGGTCACTTTAGTTGTGACAATGTACACTCAAAAAACGAACCCAGGGCATGTGTTTGATTAGCAAACTAGAAATATGTTTGCATTAAATGAATTAATCATGTTTATCCCCGTTAAATAATTTGTTCTTGTTAGTTTAACATGAATCCAAGAGAATTCAGATGAATTAAATGCATTCATTTCAAGGCAACGAGAATGAGATCCTTCAACTCAATGACTCTGATAGAGACAGCTATTGCGCATGCGCGGTAATGCGCCGGTAAGCTGGTTGCCAACCGCCGTTAAACAAAGAAGAAGAAGAAGAAGAAGAAGATTGCGCATGCGCCACACCCACCGGATGCAGAAAAAAGTTTTGGACCGTTTGACCGCCAGCACATGCAAGACTTGTTTGCCATTTGTGATTGTAAAGGTAAGTAATTCAGATATATATACAGGAATGTATTCATTTAAACAGCCTGAGTGTTAAATTGTACACATTAGACATTTGTGAGACATATTTTAGTGCCTATTTAGTTCTCACAGTTAGGCTAATTCTACCTTAACTTTGCTGTGGCTAACATAGGTTTTTTTATTTTTTATTTTAGACACAGGGTCGGAGCTCAAGTTTAATCCTTTCCTGTCGTTCTGTGGCCGAGAAAAAGAGCTGAGAAGGAGGTGCGCAAAATTGTCAACATGTTTTCTGTTCCAGTTATCTGAGTCTGATTAGCATGTTAGCCTGTGTGCTTGTGGGGTATTAGCGGCGACTGCTAACTGCTAGCCGAAGTTAGCATCGAGCTAACTCACTGCTAAAGCTCTCAAACTTCTTACGAGTTGAGGCTTTACTTGTCGTGGCGGCCGGGAATCGGTCCGTGGCTGCAACGCTTCTCTTCTATTTCTTTTTCTTTGTGGTCCTAACTGCTGCTGCTGAATTCCCTTGCTGCTGCTCAGGGAGAGACAGACATGCTAGCCATAGCCATAGATATAGGCTAACCAGAGTGGCGACAGCTTTTGATCTCGCCGCCAGCCTGGTCACATGGTTCAGACAGTAATGAGCTTGCTTTTGCATGATAAAATGTTAAAAATAAACCGTACAAAGGTATATTCTCAACTGTTACTGAATTACTGTATACACATAAATTAATCTGCGGCACCAACAGCCATAGCAGTAAAGCTGATAAAACCTGTTTTGATGCTGGCTTTAGCGCTGTTAACACGTCACAGTTCTAATAGTTTTTCATGCGAGAAAGTCACAGTTTAATTGGAAGTCTGTGGTCAGTTTGCATCGCGTTTGTTTGGGAGGAGTGCAGAGTCTGTGTGAGCCGCGACGGAGGACCTGCGCAGCGGCTGACAGAGCTGCAGCAGCCGCTCTACGGACCTCATCTGCCGGCGGCAGTCCCTCCTCCACTCTGTTACCACTCTGATGCTAGCCCTTGGTAGCATAGGGACAGCTAGTGGGGTGGGGTGGGTGTGCCCTAGTTAAGATAGATACATGATGTTGTGTTAACTTTTAAAACAATTTCTCTTTCTCTCTCTCCCTCTCTCTCTCTCATTTTTTTTTTAAACCAGAAATACCTCCCAAAATTAAGTAGTGTCCCCATGCTCTGAGATTTGCATGCACCTCAGAAATACATGGTAAGTTGTTAATATTTTTGTCATTGTGTATCTGTTAGCCTAAGTTGGCATGTAGCATTGTACCAGGAGTTTATTCAGCCTTGTTTTTCCCCCTGGCCTGTATTTGAGGAAAAGTAGTATATTTATTTATCATGTGCTAATGTTTTTTTTCTCTCTCTTCTCTTTCAGTGACTTGTATGTGGGAGTGCAAGCATTGTGTTGCCAGAGAAAGTAATAGGTACAAATTACTTAAGCATTATAGACTACATCATCATTATGGAAGAAGCCAACGTTTTCTGTGCATATATGTAAATTGTCCATGCACATTCAAGACATGGAGTGGACTCAACAGTCATGTCTATAAAGCTCATTCATCTCAGGTTACACAGACAGCTCCCAGTTCAGTAACTTTTAAATGCGAGTTATGTGAATGCAGGGACCTCTCCACTGAGAAAGATTTTTTTGTTCATATTGGAACACATCTGCGAAGTAACGAGACAGTTAGTTGTGTGTTTCTTGGTTGCCCTTTCAAGACAAATGTTTACAGCACATATCATACACACAAAAACAGAAAGCATGATCCACACACACTGAAAGATCTCAAAGCCAGTGTAGTTACATTTGTGGACCCGTTGCAAGTGTCAGATACCTCTGATAATGTGAGGGCTGGCTGTTCTGCTGATGTATCATATGGTGAAGTTGAAACTGAGTCAGTGACAGAAAGTGATGACGGTGCTGTTGAAAATATTCCACAACTAATTGAGAAAAAATTAGCAGTAATATTGTTAAAATTGGAACATATATTTCATATTCCAGCAAAAGGAGTAGATGAGTTATTGGAAGAGTTGCACTTTTTGTTAACTTCACCTAGTGCACCTGTCACAAAGCATACAATTACAGAAATTTTCAATAGCCATAATCTCCATATCGATCAGGCTATTATCGAAGAACTTGCCAATTCTGTATGTGTTGCTAACCCTGTGGCTAAAGTTTTTGGCAAGTGTGGTCCTCTTGCCACGTCTCATAAAAGAAAACAATACTACAAACTAAATTTTAGGGTTGTCGAGCCTGTAGAGTATATTTTATGTGTAGACCAAAGGAGGTCTTTTCAGTACATCCCTTTATTGCAGTCATTGCAGGAAATACTGAGTCACAATAAAATACTGAATAGAGTGATTGAAGAACACATAGCTCAAGAAAATAGAAAGGATTTGCATGGTGTTCATCAACGTGTTTACACTTCTTTTCGAGATGGTGAGCATTATAAAACAAATAGCTTTCTAGCAGTTGATGAATTGAGAATTTCCATAAAACTTTATATTGACGATTTTGAGGTTTGTAACCCTCTGGGGACCTCTCGCAAAAAGCACAAGCTTTGTGGCATATACTGGGTCTTGGACAATTTGCCCCCTGGCTGTCATTCTGCTCTCTCATCCATATATTTGGCTGTTGTTTGTAAAAGTGAAGACTTGAGGAAATTTGGGTACGAAAAAGTCTTGGATCCACTTTTGAAAGATCTGGTCATTTTGGAGCAACGTGGTGTGTTCATCAGTCAGTTGAATGAGTGCATCAAAGGCACTGTGAACGGCGTAATAGCTGACAATCTAGGAGCCCACGGGCTGGCTGGCTTTGTAGAAAGTTTTTCTGGGGAATACATCTGTAGATTCTGCACTGCCAAGAAATCTGAAATCCAGTCATTGACTGCTGATCTGTTTGAGCGTAGAACACGGGAACTTCATGAAGCCCATTTGAAGTGTGCACTAGAAACAACAAGCACGTGCTGTGGAGTTAAACGGGATTGTGTTTTGAGTAAGAATCTCACCCATTTTCATGTCACTGCAGGCTATCCTCCAGATGTAGCACATGATCTGTTAGAAGGCATAGTGCCCGTGGAGCTCGCTCACTGTTTCTCTCTTTTGATCTCTAAAAAGTATTTCACCTTGGAAAAACTTAACAATTTAATCCAAAATTTTGAGTACAAATGGGGAGATAAAACTAATCAGCCTCACGCGATTCCACAGACCTTCTCAGTTAAAAAAAGCATTGGTGGAAATGCTCATGAAAATTGGTCTTTGCTTAGATTGTTGCCTCTGATTATTGGTCCACTTGTTCCAGAGGATGAACCTATATGGCATGTTGTTTTGGATCTCAAGGATATAGTGGAGCTTGTTGTAGCCCCTGTCCACTCTGACGAATCAATTGCATATCTTGAGTGTAAAATCAGTGAACATCGCCAGAGATACCAAGAGGTTTTTCCAAACAGCCATCTGCTCCCTAAACATCATTTTCTGGAGCATTATCCAGCTTTGATTCGCCTCTTTGGGCCTCTTATCCATAAATGGACTATGAGATTTGAGGCGAAACATAGTTTTTTCAAACAGATTGCTCGCCATACCAACTGTTTTAAAAACATTCCTCTCACACTTGCCAGAAAACACCAGCTCACAATTGCCTCAGACTTGCACTCCTCTGACCTTAGGACACCTTTGCTGGTAACTAGTGTCTCATCAGTACCAGTTGATGTTTTGCAAAGCAACATTGCAACTGCCATTAAGCAAACATTACCAGATGAGACTGATGTCCATATTACAAAAAGTGTGTCATACAATGGTATGAACTACAACAAAGGAATGATTGTAGTCCACGGGCAATTATTTGGTCTTCCTGAGTTTGCTGAAATTCTGCAGATTTGTGTTTTGCAAGGCAAGATACATTTTATTGTAAAAAAGCTATCCTCTTGGTATAGAGAGCACTTCAGATCATTTGAACTTGACATGTCACATGTGAGAGAGGTGTCTCTGATTGAGCATGGGACACTACTTGATGACTATCCATTAGCTGTCTACTCAGTGGGAGGCCTGCGTATGGTTACACTAAAGAGACACATTAACTTAATTGGAAGACAGGAGTAATGTTTGTAAGTATTTTTTCCCCATATCATGTGGCACAGTAAATCGTGTAAGGTATGATTTTATTAATGAATGAATTTATTATTTTTAAGTAATCAGTAAAGGGTTAATCCACAACCAAAATATTTAATTAATTTACATTATAAGACAGAAAATGTTCATACTTGAGAAGCTTCTGTTTTTTCGTGTAGCAAAAGAGGTTAAATCAGAATAGCTGTTGAGCAGTCTAATACATATCACATAAGATCCTAGTTTTGATTTAAAAAAAAAATAGTATATCAACACTGTGTTTTTTAATTGTGAAATATTCAACCAGTGTTTTTTTGTCTTTGTTCAGGTCCACACAATGACCCAGCCCATTAGACTGAGGGTCATCCTAGGTGAAGATGATGCCAGGAAACTAATTCTGCCAGCAGGGATACCAGACTCCATAGAAGAATTGCACCAGACAATAAAGACCAGTTTTGGATTGCAAGAAGATTTTCAGCTTCAATACCAAGATGCTGATTTTGGCAATGAGTTTGTAAACCTGTCGGTGACCTCCGAGATACACGACAAAGCAACTGTAAAGGTTGTATACTTAGGTGCTCATAACAATGATGACATAATGGCACGTCAACCTCTAGCAGTCCAAGGCTCAACAGATTTATTGTCAGTCTCCTCGGTTGAAACAGATGATACAGAGCCCGCTTCATCTTCAGGTTCATCACCATCTACAAGGCTGTCAGTTTGGCCAAGTGTCTTCACAGTCCCTCGTTTCAACTATGACGCTGAACTGCAACTTAACAAGGCCAATGCCGAGTACAGTGTTAGTGGAACTCATTTGATCCCTGCACCGAAGCTGAAATCACAAATTTTGGAGCAACTGGCCGAAGAAATCATTAAATTCAAAGCCTACCCAACTGACAATGATCTGAATGATGTTGCAGAAGCTCTTGTGAAAAAGCATCCATGTCTCAAGGAAACAGGATCCTTCAATGGTTGTTACGGGTGGAAGATCAGCCTAAAATATAAAATGGCCAACTTTAGGACCAAACTAAGAGTCCTTGGATGTAATGAGGTGACCATAAATTCACTGAAGAACAAGGCCCAAGACAAACCAGCCTTGAATGTGAAAAAGCCCAGAAGGGCAGAAGTTAATTACTGTCCACAGCATCCAAAAGGAGAAACAACTGACACTCTGGAAAATGAGAGAATTGTACTGCTTTCAGAGATAAAGAAGAGAAACAATGACCATGTAGTGGCACTGAAAATGGAAAAGACTTTCTCATATAGAAGGCAAGAAGTTCTTCAGGGACAGCCCCTCGTTGCAGACTTCAAAAGCAGGTGGCCAGCTCTGTTCACTCCGAAAGAGGTGAATATCCTATATGTGCTAAGATTTTATCTATACCTCAGAGTATGTCCACACAAGTACATGAAGATCATGACAAATCAAATACAGTGTTGACCAGTTGTTTGTCTTTTTTTAGCACTAAACCATGGAAAAAAGCAGAATGATGATCACATTTACATTATACAGGGCTGTACATTTACTTTATTATGTAGTAACATTGCATGATTCACCGAACTGATTAATTGTTGAAGCCTCGACTCTGTTTAGAAAGGCTGCAGGTCTTTAAACTGGTTAACATTCATCCTTTTTCTGTCCGCTGTCACTGTTCATCTGTCCTGTGCTTATATTGTTGTGATGTTCATATAGGATGAGTGACAAGTGTATTGTTGATGTGTTTCAGATCGACAATGAGTTCATGCGAATATCAACTGTTCCGTTGATATCTACATTCTTTGCTGAGCTCGACCAAAACTCTCCACGATTGATGGAGCTCTTTCGTGGAAAAGGAGGAGCGGCTGGGAAAAAGATCAGAAACATCATGGTGGCCATTTCAAAGGTTTGTATTAAAATATGGAGACCTATGCATAATACTTTTTATGTCCCTCTCATGACAATTGTGTGAGCATAAATCTCTATAGCAAACGTCCCACAAATCAGTTACTGTGGAATTCTTTTTTTGCAACTGCTAAAATACATATTTCAAAATTGGTTCTCTTTTTCCCTCAGGATGACACAGTACATACAAGACGCGCATGCGTCCTGAAGTCCTTGTGCGTCTACCTGAATGAAGACCACGAGAGACTTGTGAAGGAATATATGAAGAGTTCTTTTCCAAAACGCTATAAATCCATTTTAATAGTTTTCCAGAAAATGACATTTTTTACCTAGACCCACCCATTTTGTTAATATTCAATTTATCCTGTTAAAATGATTGTTGGCTCAGTCTGGACATGTTGAACAATGATTATTAAATCAAACAACAATATTGTTGATTAAAAACTCAAAGTTTATTTTATTTTTTCTCAAAACGCTATAAATCCACATTTAGAAAAACAAAAATTGATGGTTTCTGTCTTGAAAAACCAACCAACATGACATGAGAACATCACTGAGGTGCTGCGTGTCTCTCGCTCTCTCTCTCTCTCTCTCTGTGTGTGTGTGTGTGTGTGTGCGTGTGTGTGTGTGTGTGTGTGTGCGCGCGCACGTCGGGGGGAGGGAGGGGGGCGGTAATGATGTCTGTCTCTTTACATGTTAAACAAAGAGAACTATGGACTATGGAAGTTTTAATAGTCAAAATACAGACGCTATCATGACGTGAGCACATGTTGCTGTAAACAAAACTACGTCTTTGCTGTTAAAAAAAAAACAAAAAAAAACGATCGTTGATTCGGAGGACACCCGGCGTTACAGGCGGGGGGGGGGGCTACGGTATGCGGGGGCTGTGGGGGTATACTTAACGGCACAGTGTCCACCACATAAACAGATACAGTAATTAACACAGAACCCAGAAACTACTGAATGAATGACTGAAAACAGACCTGGGTTCAGAGCACCGCCATGTTGGACTGCATGGAGCTGCTCATAGAATTCTGAGGAGAGGGAGGAGATGTCGCGTTTTGGCTAAAAATAGACTTGGCGCTTATCGCGGTTTGGAGGGAAACTGCATCTTGCGGTGCCTTTTAAACAGGGAAATGTAGCGATTTGACGTGATACGTTGATGGAGCAGTGAATAGGCTCAGTACACAGCCAAATGGCGTGACAAACTCATTTTTTTAAAATTTGGCGTTTATCGCGTTTTGGAAAAGAGCTCTTCATATGGTGAGTTACATACATGTGACAAAATAGCCAGTGAGAGAATGCACATATTTACTTCCTGCATTTTAAAACGTGAAATCCTTTACAACTAAAGTACATTTTGCCTTGCCCTTATTTTTCATCATATGCTACTCGTAAAATTTCTGCAAGGTTGAAAACTAGAGATATAGAATTGGCAGAAACATTATTATGAACCAGCCGGACTTGAGCCGTTTTTTTGGGTAACATTATCATTAACATCCCTCTGGTATCCTTTCCAAAGGGTCACACACCAGTCAACCTCTGTTATTATCAAAATTACTAGAAAATGTATTTAATTTTTAATATTTTTATTGGCAGTTTAATAAAATGTATACCAGATTTTTGGAAAACAAAAATGACCAAAAATGGCTGATTTTCAATATTAAAAAATGATTGGGGGCAGGAAATTTTTTACTTGGTATCAGACTACTAGATATGTCGAAGATAAGAAACAAAACTGATTTTGATGCATTATTAGTTTTTGTAGTTTTCTGTTTTTCAATTTTTCGCCCACTTATGCCCTTAGTGGACATTTTTGTCCGATAGACTTACATCAATACCACATTTTTTTTATTGCCACAAAAGTAACAATAATTGCATTCAGCGATCACAGTGGTTTCTTCTCTTCAGAAGATGTAAGACTTGCAGATTTTACTGTCCATCTGGTGATGGACAGTAAAATCTGCAAAATCTGTCCATCGCCATTTAACTTCTACTCAGACCTATGAAAACAGACTGTACATTTCTAGGCTTTTTCAATGGGCTTTTATATGGAAGGGCTATAATATGTTTATGGATTTGATCAGCACTATGCCTACCTGTGTGTGTGGCTTACACATTGTCTTTTTTGGGGGGTTGTTGTTTTTTTTTCATCCTGTGACCTCTGTGTGACTTGCCGGACTACAAAGAGAAGCCGTGCAGACAAAAAAAACTGTGTGACAATCACCATTGAACTTTCTCCCTGTTCATACTGACGTTCTCTCCACCTGTAGAGCACCCAGTCAGCCTGAGGCAAAAGAGCTTGTATGTTGTCTGTACTGCAAGTCACACTGAAGACACTGCTCAGGGGGGGAAAGATATACAAAAAAACTCACACTGAATCCAATGCAGTGGACTTCTTAGGTAATGTGCTGTGCTACATGTGCTGGAAAGACTGCAGCAACATATGTATGCTCACGCAAACGCACACAAAAAGGAAGACATAATGCTGATCAAATCCATAACTATAGCCCTTATATATGTAAAAGCCTAAAATGATGCAGTCTGTTTCCAGAGGCCTTGATAAATAGCGCCATCTACTGATGAAACTGCAAATCTTCTCAAGAGGAGAAACCACTGTGATTGCAGAATAGCTCTGCCATCAAAAAATGTGGTTTTAATGTAACAACAAAATTGTCCACTGAGGATATAAGTGTGAGTAAAATTGAAAAACTGAAACTACAATAATCTGGCGGACTCATTATTGCCAATAAAAATATTAAAAGAAAAAGTAATCTTTGACATATCCAGTGGTCTGATACGAAGTAAAAAATCTCCTGCCCCCGATCATTTTTATATTGAAAAAATTTCATTTTTGTTTTCCAAAAATCTAGCGTACACTTAAATGAAATGACACTCATTTTTTTTTTAATTGTAATTTTGCTGAAAGATCTGTGTAAAAAATATTTACCTGATATATTTTTAGAGCAGTCGTTTTGAGAGGACATTTATGTCTTCTTTGGTAAAAGCTGGCCAATTTTATGCCGTGTTCTTGATGTAGTTGATTGATCCATGTTCTCTCAAAGCCAGCAGCTCCTGTATAGTGACTGCTGGTTGCTGGTCTCTGTTACTTCCTTTCTCATTTCAAAAATAAAAAATAATAATAATGTCCAAATAAAGCATTCATTTGGACATCCCTGTAAGCACTAAAGGGCGGTGCTCACTGCTCATAGGGATTTCACTTTGGAGATGTACAGAAGTAATTACAGAAATGGTACAATTGTACGACTTCTCTTCATAAAATTGTGTAAAAGTCTATTTACACACTTTCTAGACTCATACCAAATGTATTTATTGTCATATTTTACTCCATAGGACACGGACACTGAGGCCAACAATTTAATGGGCCAAACTGTGATGGGCGTGTACGTCGTACAAAAGGAGGGTGCAGAGCCGGGAGACGGTCCAGAGGACATCGGGGTCCTGATAGAAGGTGTGGAGGTCCTGAGTGGTTTAAGGGACACAGCTGTTGCCTGTGCTCTCTTATTTGGACTGATATACTGTCTCAACCTGAGCTACCCACCCGAGCTCAAATGCACTTTTGAAGTCCTACAGAAAATTCTGCTGAAGCTGGATGGGCAGAGACTGTCATCGAAGGCACAGTTTCTGAAGAACAAGCTTATGGGGTAAATTAGCTTGATGAAGACTGCATGGCATTTGTCCACATCTCTGCCAATGCAGATTTTGTTTTGTGAAGTTCAAATTTGAAGAAAGATGTTCCAACAGAATTTAGTTTGCACAATGCACTTAGATATCGTCTCATATGTTGAAAACGGAGATGACACAGAGCAGTGTTTTTGAACACATCTAGACTGGTTTTACTAGATGGACAGTTGTGGCTGGCAGTTACTGAGTGGCACATTCACACTTGCAATTTGAAGGTTGAGTATTGATACAATATATACAATTATACAAAGTTTTTCTGACTTTAGTTTGACAGTAATTTTTGACCATTTCTGATTTACAAACAAAAAGTGTGCATGTGTTTGTAATAATTCAGTGTTTGAAATGATTACATGCATATTTTTATAGTTATGCACAAAAATATTGCATTTTTACAAATATTTTAAGAAGTTTAGTTTCAATCTTAAAACTTGAAAGGACACCAGTCATGCACAAATCCTGGAAGATTGTTTTAAGGCTGTTTTCTCACAGTCAATTGTTTTATTGTAAAAGAGTCTAGACTTTAGATTATCTAAAGTATTTGTGAAAAAGGTTGAAAAAAACGTTGCATGTAAATTTTGACTGTAATTTCTGAACTCTGCAACCAGCATTCATATAGTTAATAGTGACACAAACAATTTGAGTCTTGGAGAAAAATGGTTTAATTGAAGCTGGGAGGATTTAATGCACTGTTTTAGCAGTTAAGTTGTACTGTCACATTGTCTTTGATGCATCAAAGACAATGGTAAAGATCCAGTGTCGGTTCTATGCTGTGTTGAATAATGTTGAATAAAAATTTTAAAGGTTTTTGCATGTTCTATAGTGGATCTTTGGTAAAGCATGGTGCTTACATTTAAAATAAGACTTACATTAGTACAATAGACAAAAGCTATATTAGTTAATCCAACATGATTTACATTATTACACCAGACAAAGGCTTTATTAGTTCTTCCAACAAGATTTACCTTAGTATAATGGACAAAAGCTATATTAGTTAATCCAACATGATTTACATTAGTAAAACAGACAAAAGCTTTATTAGTTCATCCAACATGATTAAATTGTGTTGCCCTAACTTAAGTTACTTAAATCAGACTAACACAGTCAAGATAGACTGACTTAACATGATTTCTTTAGATGGGATATATATGGCAAGATCAAATTACGTTCATCCAATGAGTTATTTTTTTGAGTGTACCCTGAACTTGACAACTTTCATAAAGGATCAGGTTTGGCACATTTTTTTTTAATTCTATGATAATTCATAAACTCATAATTCCATGTGGGTCTGTCATACATACTAGAGTCAATTTTACTTGTAGGAAATTCACGAAATTCATGCAATGTTGTGATAATGAAAATAACACGTTCCTCAGAAGTTAAATTTCTAAGGTGGAAACTTTGTTTTGCTCAACAAGGAAAGCTAAATGCAAGACATGGAGTCAATGTTAGAGTGAATGAGAAAGGGTTTATCGTCTGCTCTCAGGGAGTAAAGGTGGATTGGAGGTGAGGATTAAGGCAGGTGAGGGCGGAGGGAAGCAGGGCAGAGTAGGGAAAGGTTGTGAGTGAAGAAAACAGGCAGCCGTGCAATCATAGAGGAAGATTTATTTAGTGATCAATACAACATGAGAGTCCAAGCTTAAAAGACACAGACACAAAGAGAGCTGAGCCCGGGATCTACCACGCTGGCTGAAACAACACTGGTAATGAGGGGGTGAAGAAGGACTGGGATTCATATACTACTGAGTTGATGAGTAGATTGCAGGTGTGAGGTGACACAAACACACACAGAGGAGGCACATGTGTAATGGAAATTTGAGAAACACTGGGAATTAACTTGAAACACATGACTATGATAAACCTAATAATTTAAATATCCTTGAGTTTTCCTTTTGTACAGTGTTTTCACTGCTGCCTGAAAAGCTCATTGCTTTGAATAAAGGCTTTAGTCTATCAGCATCTCTGGTGGCAGGGGGACAGTGGGGGGCACTGTTCAGGCAGACTTCACTAATAAAATGAACATGATTTGCTTCTTCAAACTGATGCTGTGAAAGGGACAAAAAAGGAGAGCAATGTTCCCGGAACTCCCAGAGGAAATCGGCATCAGGGATTTCTATTCCGTTTCTCGGTTAAGGTGCAACTCAACTTTTAATATCTTCTACCTTTGGATCAGCTGTGGATCAGGTTCGATCCCTGGCTCCTCTAGTGTGCATGTCGGAAGTGTCATTGGGAAAGATACTGAATCTCAAATTGCCCCTGATGGCTGTTCTATCAGTGTATGTGTGCAATCTATGTACATGTATATACGTGAATGTGGTAGTGCTCTCTAAAATACTCAAAAAGCTATAGAAGCGTGTTCCAGTTCCCATTCAAAGTTGCATTAATTGCTTTGTTTTGATACTTGGCAGCAGCTGGTGAATCTGTATGCACAATACCAACATACCTTATAAAGCTATTACAATTACCTGTTTAGCATTCATTTGAAGTTGTAATCCTGTCTACCTGAGTGTACATCCAATAATCACCCTGCTCTCTGTTTCCTTTTGGGTGGTGACTAACTCCTGAGGGAAATCTGGCTCTTTAGCTGCTAAATGCTCCCTCATGTTCACTACAAATGAGCCCTTTTACATAATACATATCAATTAGATCCTTCTGTGAACATAAATGTATTGATTATTTCAGAATTAATTTTGAAATAGAAATATTCAGTTGGCATAATGCTCAATGCTACAAAATAAAACAAGTAATGGTGTCAGTAAACACTCTAGTGTTTCAATTGAATATTGGATAAAAAATGTCTGCATTTGAAATACAATCTTGAGCTGCACAAATCTCCATATTTATACCTTCCAGAAAATGCAGCTTTCATCTTCAGTCTGTCGAGTTTCATTTCATTTTTGTCAGTTTACTTTAAAATCACGAACCCTGAAAATGTGCTTGACTTTAGTGTTCTTTTGTTATAGCTATGTCAACAGCTTGTGGTGATAAGCAGCCCAACTAATGAGGGAGCGAGGGCCATCCTCAAGCCACTATGTAGGCTTCATTCTAGTTTTCGAAACATAGAAGAGATGATGAATGGCTGCCACAGAGTGAAACAGCATTCAGCAGAATAGTTTTTTTTTCTCCTTTAAGCTGCATCACTGCATCATTTAGCAACTACCAAAATGCACTGAGATTTGCTGTGCTAAACTGCTAAGGGAAGTGCACGCTCTGACCTGGCCTGAACCTCCTATGTGACATTTTTTTCAGGAGTGTGACATGCATTTAAAACATCAGTCCAAGTGCTACAGCGTTTTCACTTAGTCCATACTGTTCTCAAGAGTCTCTCCCAGGAGCTCTCGCTTCAATCCTGTTGCTTTTCACTGTGACTTCACTGAGGGAGCCATGATCCGCAGCACTGCAGGAGCAGCCAAACTTGTCGTGGAAAGCTGTTTGAGATGTGTCTTACAGGAAGAAGACAAAGACAGCAGTAAATTCAGCTCTCTACCCTGGCATCGACCAATAACAAAGGCACAACACACACTGACTCCGACATTTGGTGTTTCAACCCTCCTGGTTGTATTTGCTGAATTTCATTGTGGAATTTTGTTCTGTGGTATAGTTTCTCCTTCTCCTTCTTCCTTTCATAACGTTTCTTATTGCCTGTTGATACAGAAATATAGATGGCCGAAGCTACTGATATTGTGTGGGCTGTGGAGAAAGCACATTACAGCCTTATGAATTCATGCACTATATATGCTGGTCAAAACTTCAGTTTTCGCACATAAGCAGTCAATGCATGTGGTGTCAGTTTCGTTGACTGAAATAAAAATAAAAAAACACTAGCACTAGCATTTTGTTGCTATGACTGATTTAGTCATAGATTTGATTGATCAAGTTCCACAATTGGCCAGATTACCATGTGATCATGTTGGAGTTTCCCCACTGGCACTTGATCTTTCAAAATGAATTGGCAGTAACAGTTTCTATTATGTTGTCTGGTTGGAGATTACTTTACTACGTTGTGGTTGTGCAACTACTTTAACACTAAAACACAAATACAGATTTTTGGACACTTTTAATGTTTTAAATATGTATAGTGTTTCAAATCATCACTGGCTTTCTGTAAATTCAGTGTGCAAACTCGCAGACTTGAGCATGCAGTAAGGAACTGGGGAGGGGATTAACACTTCAGTATGCAAATAAACCTTTCGCTAATCCAGAGGTAGGGTGGTTCTCTGCTGACAGCCTGCACTTAACCCTAGAACACTAACGTCGGGTGATTTTCACCCATGAAATTATTGTTTCATAATTTTCATTATGTTGCTGTTGTCTGAGTTTCATGGGTCCCTGTAGCTTCATACTGCTCACTGACGTCACTGAAGGTAGGCATGTTTCCCTGCTGCCATCCCTAGTTTTTTCAGCAGGCACATGTTCGGGTGGATTTCACCCGACGTTAGTGTTTATGTATCTAAATCTGGCTACCATTTCTGGTGATGCTGAAAATGTTTCTTTTTTCTTTTTACTCCACCAAATAAGGCTCAAATGTCCCACAAATGGGTGGTCTGAAGGACAAAGTCCCAGCTCCATTAGTTTTTTTTTTAAGGAAGTTTTTGTTAAAAAAAACAAAAAAATCGCAAATTTTGGAAATTTTTTTATAGGGTCACCATGATACCTTTTTTTCATTTTGTGAAACATTGTATAGTGGAAAATTAAGGAAGTGTACTTCAATTTGCCATGTATTGTTGTATTTTAATATACTTTGGTGAGAAATATTTTTTTATGGGTATATTAATATCGGGTAAAAAATACCCGGTGTTAGTGATGATGTTACTTTTTGTAACGTTAGTGTTCTAGGGTTAAGAATAAAAATGTATGGTTATTTTGAAATTAAAGCACAAATATATACCCCCCTCAATTCATTTAACCCAGTAATTACAAAAAATACGAGATATGAAACATGATAATATTGAGTGGGAAAAAAATAACATAGTGGTGTCTTAGTGAAGTGGAAATGCCTTTTTTTTTTTTTTTTTTTGAAATAGTAGGCTGAGAGGGCGGAATGAAACGCTGGATAGGGCCGCTTGGCACGGGATTCGAACTGGGGCCGCCTGCAGTGAGGAATATAGCCTCAACACATGGGGTGGGTGCTCTACCAAATGCCATTTTTAAACTGATACTTCCATATTTGGTGATCTGGTGATAGTGGAAGAGAGTGCAAAGTCTCCCACAGGTATTTGCCTGGGTTGCTCTTTGCATAGGGGGTCTGTTACTACACAGGTAACCCTATCATGACACATACATTTCAGCTCAGGAATAAGGTGATGATTAGCCTTACTTTGTTTTGACTAGGATTGATCCTTTCCTGTAACACATATGGACCCAACCGTATGCAGTGAAACACACCCACAGCAGAACGAGAGCTGTCAGATGCCTCACTGTGAGAATCCAGCTCAGGCTTTTTCCACTCACTTGGGATGTACCAGACGTACACTCAGCCTCCTTTCACAGATATTGGGGGGGTTACTCATGCCACTTTTTTTGACATTTCTGTATGGAAATGTCTGCACCACAGAACTTTTAAATATGAATAGACAGTATTTGAATTGTTTTATCTGCCTCTTTTTATCTTGGTCATCTTGATGTGTAACTGAAGTCAGCAGGGCCTAAAGGTAACACTTTACAGAGTGCAAATTCAGATATTAAAGCGTCAGTGGGTAGGAAACAATCGGGGGGCTTTTTAAAAATAATTAATGCAACAAAATACATATAAATACAATTTAGTAAATGATACTTATGACAATCACACACACGCGACAGATTCTCCAAGGCATTTTAGTGACTTTTAGCTCATTTTTGTGTTATTGTGATCACTCTCAGCTGTGAACTCCAGTACAGACAGGAAGCAGCTTTCAGTAAAAAAAAACAAAAAAACACTGTTTGTTGGCTCCCAAGCACCAAATAAAACACATGAGTTGTTAAAAACACATGTTGAGTTTCTGGCGGGCAAATGAACACCAACTCATCTGGAAAGAGGTATTATAATTGACAAGATGACACATACCATTACCATAATTACGATGTAATTCTCTATGTTTGAGGAATGCTGGAAACTTTTGGGATAAAGAAAGTACACTCAAAAACTCAAGGCCTTGGCTCTAGTCTTCACTACATTTTAATGGGTAAAAGTCCCATGTCATAACTCAAGGTCTATAGATGATGTTAAATGTATCATCTTTTGCTATAAATGGGACACAAAAATATTCTACAAAAAATGCTTTACAAGTGGAGATATTCTCGTACATGCCAAATATACAGTGGAATCATCATACAGGAATTTATGAGAATAAATACATCTTTTTTTGTAACTTTATTCTCTCTCACTATAATACAGAAGAACCTGAGTTGCTGCTTGAGTCACTTGCTAACAGACCTGTAACATACACTTCAGTATTGTAGAGGGCAATGAAGTCACTGTGTGTTACCCATCAATACATGCCTGTGTGTATGTGTGTGTATTGTAGCCTTAAACATTTGTCAGTGCACATTCCACAGAGCTGAAAAACCAGGTAGTGGCACTGACCATGCAAAGGTCACAGCCCTGAAAGAGACGGCCCCTCACTCTCCTCAGGGACCACATTCACAGCTGGTGCAGCTCCACCGGTGTTCACACACCAATGATTATCCACTCTGGGGTCATTGTGCGCCACATCTCTCTACTGGCCCAGCAGTCCGTCACAGTCGCAGTTGGTCACACCTGGGTGATTCAGGGCTCTGCAGTGTTGATAAGCACGCTGGAGGTGAAGGTGCTGACGAGGTGAAGGGTACTCGGGAGTCTCAATTTAAGCTCCCTCTCTTTAAAGGAGAAAATAGATATACTGACCGTGGTCACACCACACTGACTGTAAATGCATATTTTATCAGCTTTGCACTTAGAGTGAGAGTTTAGTCTATTTGCATTTGTAGTTGGAAACACAGACACACCTCATCGATTTGACAATACATGCACAGCAATTACAAAATTAACAAACACTAAAAGACAGTACTACAAAACACAGAAACATACTGCAGGAGCAAAACACACAACCAAACACAAGAAATATTACCCAACACATTCTCACTCTCAACTCCTCACATACTCAGGATATTTTGGCATTGCATGTTATCACACTGGGTCCCCCTTTAATGTCTTTTTTGTAAATGAATGAAGTTCTTTATTCAAAGCCCGGGCACTACTGTTATTGTGTGGATTTTTTCCTAGTTATTATTTTTTTTCATCTTCCGGGCGCTTTTTCGGTCCGCTACTAGACATATTAAAAATCAAAACGTGCGTCTTGATCGGGATCGCTGTGCTATTACTTTTCTCAACAGTTAACGAATGCGCAAAATTTTGCATGTAAGTCAATGGGACGGATGGGAAAAAAAGAGCGAAAAAGACCAATCATTGGAGTTTAACAAACGACTACTGCTCAGGCATACTTTCACCTAGAGACTCCATTTAAACTTTAAACAGTAGACACAAGTCTTGTGTATTGTCGTATCACTCCACGTTTTGATAGGTCATATAGTTTTTGATCAATCCCTGATCAATGACCACGATCATTTTTGGAGAAATTATGAGATTATAATGGGTGTGTATTGCACGGAATGTTCGTGTCAGAGTGCGTGACATCATCGGTTAGAGTGGGAGAGATGCCAGAAAAACTCCAGATTTTTTCTCTTTCCAAACTCCAAACGGCCACAATTTACACTCTACACACATAATTTCCGCCACGTTTGTAGACGAGCTCATCCTCGATCTCTTAATCTGCTCAAAATATCAGAGAGACTTACAGAATTTAAACTCTGAGCCTCTAAGTGCGGCCACGTCTGTCTCTGCTCCTCATTGAGTCCAATACAAATATTTTCTGAGAGGAGCAGAACGGCCTGATGTTTTAAAACTGCCATCCTCTCCAAAATATTTACTGTAGAAACACCAAATCGTACCAAAATTTTCAGTAAGTCCTTAGAGCAACGTTGATCTGTGTTTTGTTCTGATAGGAGTTACCGTTTTCTCACCCTAAGCCTAAATGTGAGACCGGTGCAGAGGCAGAAAATGGCTCTTTTTCTCCACGTTTCTGTCTGTCTCAGCCTGCGGGGGCCCCTATCGCCGTGGTAACCTCTTTGATCCTCAGGCCAGAGCTCGTTAACTTCATAAACAATCCACCTGGCGCTCGTTTAAATGTTTATAAACACAGACACAGCTAAATCAGACTGACACAGGATGCAGCTACTAACTAACTATGTGTCAAGTCAGTCACACACACACACACAGACTCTAGAGCCAGCTTCATGTGATTACAGTCACACACACACACACACACACACACACACACACACACACACACACACACACACACACACACACACACACACACACACACACAGACTCTAGAGCCAGCTTCATGTGATTACAGTTACACACACACACACACACACACACCTTCATGTGATTAAAACACAATTAACGTGCAACAGAATTTAAACTTAAACCATGATTTAATCTGGTTTTAAAGTTAAACCTTGTTGGTGTCAAATGCGTCAAATGCCTCTGGTGGGAGCAGCTGATAGAGTCCCCCCCAGCTGAAAGCAGCCCACCCCACCAGCCAGAGGGTCCAGGACCATAGGGACTGCAGTGGAGGAAGGCTGCCTTAACACCCTGCACAATGGCACCCAGTACACAGAAGTTAGACAGGACCAGTCAGCCCATCACCTGGTCCGTTCAACAAATCAGTTTATGCTACTGTGATTTATGTAGCCTAGTTAAATACTACAGTAATCATCATAGTGTATTGGCAGGAAAGACCATTTAAATCTGTATCAAATATCGATTAATGAATTAATCGATAATTTGCATGTTGGTCTTGGTTAAGTACCACCTTGAAAAAAAAAACAATGTTTTGTTGCTTAACTCATTGAGTGCCGCGCTCCTTTCCAAAGTTTTAGTCAAGTGTACCGGCAAATTAGACCATATTTGACTTTTTATTTTAGAGCCATAGTGTATTCTATATTATTGCCACCAACACATGGGGTCATGCCTATGTTCCCACAGCCCTATGTTCCCTCAGCCCTATGTTCCCTCATTTCTAACTTTTGTTGTCACTGAAAATTAGGCCCTATGTTCCCTCAGCCCTTTGGTCCCACCATTGGTTGGGTTTAGGCAATGAAGAAAGGAGTTGGTTAAGTTTAGTAAAAAGACCAGGTAGAGGCTAGACAGGCCAGATAGGTAGAGTCCAGATAGGTAGAGAGAGTCCAGAGGGAACATAGGGCTGAGGGAACATAGGGCTGTGGGAACATAGGCACGCTCCCCAACACATACTGTGGCTCATTTGAAAGGTTTAACTTTATCCTTCAAATGGCCACAAACCGTTTGTTTCTACGTGCCTCCGTTCCTGAGAAAAGTCAAGCTAAACATGGCTGGGTTTCACCAAAATCCCTCCTTTTTTTCTAGAAAAGGAGATAGAGCGTCTTTTATGAAAGGTGCGCTGTTTGTGCCTGTCGCTCTTCTGACACTCGCATTTCTGGATCAAAGGGCTCGTATAAGATAAATATACACAACAATTGTTGTTCTATTCACAAAACCACCATCGGGGGCGGGGGGGGGCGCCACTAAACAACAATAACACAGACGCACCGTGCCGTGTCACAGCCTCTCGCCGCGGAACGTGAGGGTCTCTCGGCCACAGCGGCTCGCGAACACCGGTCCCGCCGGTGGTCGCGGTCCGTCTGTGGTACGGGTCGGTGGTGCCGGTCTGCTTTGGCCCAGAGACCATCAGATTTTACCGCGGGAGGACTTTGGGGAGGACACGGTGTTGCTCCAGATGAAGACCGGGCGGGACAGTGGGCTGAGAGCTTCCTGGTTCAGCTCCCAGCTGCTGCAGCCTCGCGGGTGAGAGCAGAGCAGCTGCTGCATCCACATGCAGAACTCCGTTTGCAGAAGCTGAGTTATGATAAAAACTTCCAGATCATGAGCTGTCATGTGACTTTGATCGTCATCTATTTCAGTTCTCCTCGTCGTAGAGTCCCCAAATTTACATATAATGTGTATTAAAGTGTCTATTTTCATAATTTAAAAAAAAAAGCAAAAAACGAAAAATTTCGTTTTTGGCACTCAACGCATGGGAACGAAAAACGAGAAATTACGTGGTTGGCACTCAATGAGTTAAGCTATTCAGTTTGAGTCCTGGCCCTATTACACACACACACGCACGCACGCACGCACGCACGCACGCACGCACACACACACACACACACACACACACACACACACACAGTTAACCTAATGTGATTACAGCTCCTCCATATCAGTGCTTATAGAAAGATGATCATGTGTCTGTCTGATCAGCTCTGTCTTGACCTTAAGATCGTGGGTTTGATTCCCATGTTGACAGAGATGGCACAACCGGCAGTAGCCCCGTGGCCCATTCAAAATTTCCCGAGAGGAAATTTTCTAGTTTATTATTGTCACACTACCCTGCACATTGAAAGCTGACACTAAAGGGGTGCCCAGCAGTGCCAAAGTGGCCATGGGGAGATGCGTAACGTATCCCAGTGGGCCACAACACAAATTGGACTTGTGGCTTGATGTAGAACACATCAAAGAGAGTGAGAGAGAGAGGCAATAGTTACATGGAGACAGATGCGGCTGTGTTGTGGTGGTTCCAGATCCCTGTCGAGCTACGACAGGTTTATGTTTTAAGTCACAGTCCCACCCACACATTTGCAATGTGTTTTTTTTTCTTAATTTTTGTTTGCAAAATGAGGCTGCAGTGGACTGTTGCTGAATGGAAAAGAAGCCCATGGAACTCAGGGAAAAAAAGTAAAAACAAATTATAACCCTTATTTTAATTATGTAATCATGTATTCTTGTAAAGAAATAATGAAGTATCAGTCAAGTCAATTTAATGAAATCATAACTTCTGTTCTTCCATGAAGCAGTATTAAGGAAAAGCCATATGTATCTCAGTTATTGCAAAGCTGCACTGGACTAGGCTAACTGTCAAGTTGTATGTCAAAGGCAGAAACAGACTCTGAAAAGACATTCTGTGCACAGTTTTATTGTTTCCAAATTCGATAAAAATATTAAATCATATAGAAAAAGTCAAGCATACAAACACAACCACATAGCAGTGACATTTGGCCCAGATCTGGCATGAAGCTGGCATAGGTGGCATTCAGTCGGCACTGGCATAAGGCATATGAACCGAACATGGCCCAGGTGTGGCAAAGGTGGCACTATCTTGACTCTGGCAGACAAGATATGGGCCAGTTGTTGAGTGTAGTATCTGGCCCATCAAATCAGATCTCTGGGCCACAGTATGTGAGGCTCATCCCACCCAAGATTAAGTTGAGCGAATGGTTGTTTATTACAGATTTGATAAAAAATAAATGAATAAAAATGATGTGCAGCTATAATAATGATAATAATAACAATAATAATAATATTAATAGGAGGCCTCTTTTTTATACAGTCTATGTAGGAGACTGAAAAATCATAGAGAATTAAAAAAAAAAAAATCGATTTTTTTTTTTTTTTTTTTTTTGAATTTTTGAATTTTTTCAAATTCATAACGGTCCAGTTGACTGACGTCACCGGAAAAGCAATCCCGCCTAGTGGTTGTCGAGGGTTTGCCAGCCAGTGCTGATTGCTGCATTCTGGTGAGGCATCCAACAAAGACAAGTGGTGAGTGAAATACATAAATGTTTTGTTAATGATAACATTCGTTTTTGAGACAGTGCGTTGGCAGTTAGCATACAAAGATAATTTCTGTCTAGAGTCTAGCCTGAATGTTAACAAGGGCGCTAATGTCTAGCTCGACTAACGTTAGCTATGTGGCTAACGATTAGCGTTAGCCTAAAATGTGGCTCAGGAGAGGATGGACTGCACTGTTTTGCTGTTAAACTTGCTTATTAATTTTGAGTAAGTGATAGACTAAGTATAATGTTAGCAGACATTTTGTTGTGGGCGCTATAGTAACCGAGTTAAGGAGTAGTGTGATTCCACTTGCCATAAAAACTCATCACACAACACTGAAACGTATTTGTCCTACGGTAATTAAATGCAGCACCGGGGGATCGCAGCAGTCGGACCTCGTTGTCTCCCTGGTAGGTGCATGAGCTATGAGCTCCGCCATTGTTTCATATTAATTACTTTAATTTCGATAGTGAGGATTGTTTTAAGTTGTATTTTTTTTAAAACATACAGTATAGCTCCCGAACAGGCGAGCACGTCCTTTAGCATAAAAGGCTGACAGTGTTTTCCTCTTTTTGTTTATAAAATGGCTAGTGCTACATGTTGTTAGCTAACCTCCACTTTATTTTAATTTTTCAGGTGTGTGTGTGCGCGTGCGTGTGTGCGTGCGTGTGCATGTGTGTGCGTGCGTGCGTGCGCATGTGGAAACCGGGGGGAGCATACGTCAGTCCGACTGCCCACAAGTCCGACGGCTCATTTCTCCGACTACCCATTCTACAGTGTTGAGGTTAGGTTTAGGGTAAGGTTAAGGGTTAGGGCTACTTAAGTCGGAGAAGTGGGAGGTCGGACTGATGACGCAAAAATAAAGAAATGTATGGTCGGAGTCGGAGAAATGGGTAGTCGGACAGACGTCATGCGCCCGGAAACCGGGACTGACCGTAATATTAGGCTAATCCTTCTGCCAGGTAGGCTGTATGCTATTTCATGTTCATATAGAAACTAATTGGGCTGTCAGTCAGATTGTCCCGCGCATTTTTAAACATAAAAATGAGAGTGGCGCAATAAATCTTTCTGTGCTTTCAAAGCTCAGGCTATATAAAATGTTGAATGGATGAATAGGGTGATTTTAGCTGTATGATCCAGATTCACACTGAATTGTTTAAATGTGTAAACTTTCACAAGGTTACTGTAGTGTGTTGCATTAACTCTGATTCAATGAAGTATGTAAATAAGCAAATTGTGTATACATAATACTATGTAGTTTTTGACTGTTTGAGGTCTGCGCAGCCATGTACAGAGTGGAAAAAAGCAGACAAGCCACTTTGAAGTAGAGAAAATGCCTGTGTAGAAATAATTTAAAAAAGAATGATGTTTTGATAGCTAAGCCAAGAAATATGTCATGTCATTTCTTATTAATTCTCAATTCAAAGGTTGAATATAGAGAATGCTTATTAAAAGCTTTATTTTTTCAAGTATTGCTTTTCCATAAAAATATATATTTAATCTGAATTAATTAATTTAAGAACTACACCTTTTAGTGTCAGCTAATGTTATGTTGTGTATTACTTAAAATATCTCTGTTTTTTTCCCCCTTTTTTCCTTTTCTCCAGATAACTACAATGAAGCTGTAGGCTCTCAACGAGGTGCACCAGCAGTGAGATCTGTACAACAAGGTGCACCAGCAGTGCTCCAACGACAACCAGCAGTGAGACACAGCAGACATCCAGCTTGTACAGTAAACCTGTGAGTATTCACACATGTTTTCTCTGCTAAGATTAGATAAATAGATTATCAGGTCATCTGTAAGAATGGTGACGCTTTTATCTTTTGTACTATACAGTAGATTGCATTAGATTAAACATGGATTTTATACTCGGTCAGTTTATTAACGGGGAGAGTTGTGAGTTGAACTGCAGTGAAACAATGCAGCCGCAGTCTCACACACACCTGGTGACATAGACAATCGTCTCTTGCATTGAAACTACAGTTTTTGCCAGAAGCTCCATCATTTCATACCGTACATGTCCACAATAAGTTACGAAATGTTGTTATTGGTAAGTTTGCCTTGATACCTGTAGTGTAATACTTATGTTTAAAGAGAAAAAATACATATTGATATTATATTGATTTATCTATACAATTTGGACTTGATATCATTAGGAGTGTGCTCACTTTTTCTTTGAACAAAACACTTGAGATCTAACACCAGAATGTTGTCATCAGGATCAGTTTTATTAGAATAACAGTAGCCTTATTACCCAATAGGGCTGCCACGATTAGTCGACTAGTCACGATTATGTCAACTATTAAAATCGTCGACAACTAATTTAATAGTCGACGCGCCGTTTTTTTTTTTTTTTACTTTGTTTTTCACTCAAAACTGCTGCAGCACCTTCCACACACGCACCCGCAGCCGCCCACCACACACACGCGCGCTCGTTCACTCAAGATGAGTTAGTACAGGTGTTCTCTCTCTTTTCTCTCTACCTCTCTTGTCCGTCATCAAGTGGCACCGGTGTAGCCCCCCCCGCCGCTCTCTCTCTCTCTCATCTGTCATTTTAAATGAGAAGCGATACTAGCGGTACCGCCGGTCCATCGTTTTAAATCATGGACTGAAAAACAGCCGTTCGTCACTTAAAAATAAAATCGCAGACTTTGAGAGTCGGTGTTGGAGAATAATGTAAGCTTCTGGGGTCTCATTTATAACCGTTGCGTACGCACAAAACGGGGCTGAAAGTGGCGTACGTGACTTTCCACGCCAAGGTTGTGATCTATAAAAAACAAACCTGATGGGAGAATGTGCGCAGCTCTAAGCAAACTCTGAGCCATGCGTACGCTGGTTTGGAGGAAAAGGGGAATTGGCGACACAGACGGTGTGGTGGTGAACTGAAGTCACACTCAGGAAATGATGAGTGAGAAGAACGATTATGTTTTTATTATCGGCCGTCACACATTTAATTTCAACCCGTATGCGTTAGATCCATGTTGCCACGGTGATTTAATTCAACAGCGCCCTTATTTTGCATCGGACTGGTGTTTCAGAAACATCTTCTTAGAATCTAACTTAAAATTCAAAATCAAAATTCCTTCTCTATATTTAATCACCACCATCTCTCCGTCATATTGTCCACTCCCAGAGCGCAGGAGGAGGAGAGGACGGCGCAGCTGCATGGGATAAATACATGGTGTAAATGTATATGTTCCTATGATACTGTGAACATATGATCGAGAGTCAATTAAATCTCAAAGCCTGGAAAAAAAATCCAGTAATCGTTCCCACAATTGTTACATTCTGTTTTCTTGTTATCAAGAGAAGTGTCATGTTTGATCATTCCTCAGAATGTAACTGATTCCGCTAATTATTCAAAGTTTTATCGATCAGTCTAATTACTGTAAATAACACAGCGGTGAGCCCCGTGCGTAATTCTGCACCACGGCACCGCTGGAGGAGAAAGGAGGGAGAGGGAGACCATGATGAAGGTTAATAACTCGTTTCAGATTAGAACTGTTGTCATTGTTGTAACTTTGTGCCGAACCGGGTCCAGCATTAGAGAGAGCAGCGCACCAAAACAACACCGTGTGCGCTCTGAGCCGCTGACGCCGTTAACAGCTGCAGCAACACGTCACGTTGTCACTTTCACACCTGCAGCTGATTCACAACACCGACAGAACAAGGGCACGTCAGGCTCATTGACATGCAGATCACATTCATGTGGTGGTTTGCATTGACCATCTAGGGTTAAAACAGGGCGTGTACAGGGCGGAACGTGAAGCGGATTCAGCTGCGCACACTTGTAGGAACTCTGTGATCTATAAAGGGAAGTTTGCCTGCAGGTGTGCGTACACAGGGTTTTATAAGTCTGAATATTTACTGGCGCACGCAAAACTTGGCTTTTGGGCGTACGTACACTTTTAGTAACGATTCCACGCACAGTTTTATAAATGAGACCCCTGGTCACAGCGGTCCTGGTCACGTAATGAGCGCTCATCTTAACGAAGAAGTCTTCTCTCCCGGCGTAAAACTACTTCAATAGCTTCCCATCACAGTCGGCACCTTGCAGAGTTTGAGCTGCGCCTCAGTTTCACTTGTTTTCACTTGACAGAGTTTCACACAGAACGTTCTCTCTCTTCTGTTCTCTGTCTTTCCATGTTTCTCCTTCTGTGACAGTAAAAAGGGAACATTTACATTTTTTCAGACAAGACGATTGTCTCAAACTATTCGTTTTTTTTTTTTTTTTTTAACAGAACGACAATTATTTACACTGAGCACAAAATGTAGGCTACTTCTGTTATATTTGAGTGAGACCAAAATATTATATTGTGAATAATTCCTTAGTTTCAGGTGTCTACCTCATTTTATTCATATATGTTTGATGCCAGAGACAAATGAAGGAAAGAAAAACCAAAAAAAAAAACCTTAAGTATTTATTTTGGTGTTGTTTAGGCCAGTGCCTTATCCTTATTTTACTCAGCTGTTTGCACTTTATGCTACAGTTAAATAATTGTTTGTTGCTACAAGCTGCATATTTCATTAAAAGTTTAATGAACTATCATCTTAATTGTCTTTATTTTTAGTTAGCATATACCTTAAACACTTCAAGCTGAAAGCTAATGATGGTATATAAGAGCAGCTGCATGCTGGTGCGATAATCTGTATGTTTTACATTCAATTTACGTATGATCCGATTAGTCGACTAATCGAAAAAAATAGTCTGTGACTAGTCGACTATCAAAATAATCGTTTGTGGCAGCCCAATTACCCAATGATACAAAATGTTAATTTCAAACCATTTGTGCATGTATGTTTCAGCTGCAGTAAGGCGCTCAACATCTGAGGCGACGGATCAAGAAATAGAGATGGATGGCCAGTCAGAGATGGTGCCAGGATGACAAGGAAAGAAAGCAGGGAATGTAAAGCACAACAAATTGAGAATGTGGAGTATCCTGGTTCATGGAGCGACCGTTTTTAATTTTGCAGACTCCTGGTTCACTCATGGTTTAAAATGTGCAGACTCTGGTTCATGGACTAATGGTTTTGAAATTTGCAGAGTTTAAAAAATAAATTAAAAAAAAAAAAGAAAGAAATTTGCAGAGTCACTCTTTAAATGTGCAGGTGTGCATGTGAACTGCGTGTGTGGACTTCAAAATAAAGAAACATTTGCTCATAATACTGTACTGTACTTGTTGAAGCTGTTTTTGTTTTTTGTTTTTTTTAAAATCTGGATGAAATATGACACACAAATGAAGTGGCTGAGTTAAGGTTTAGTTAAGGCTGATATTAGGAACCACTTTTGAAAATGGTTTGGTCCAACATAGGGCCAGAATAGGGCCAGCTCTGGTTGTATGGTTTGGCTGAGTTATGGGCCATATGTGGCCCACGTTTTGGATGCCAGATGTGGGCCACTAGAGGACCGTAATTCATTGCTGTATGTGGGCCAAGTGCAGGTGGGTTGTGTGGCCCATAACTGGGCCAGACCAGTTTTGCTATGTGGGAAGTGAGGAAAGAAAATAAGGTAAAAAGACTTCAAAATTTTAAACACATAGGAATTCATTGGCCCAGAGTACTTTTTCAACCTGCACCCTGTCAGACTGAACAACTTGACAAGGAAGGTAGTTTTATCTTTGAGATATTTTATTGGAGTTTTATTTGTCCACTACTTGTTTGGCTTTAATGTTCTGTTTATTGGTATTTTACTAGTTTTAGTTTTAACTTAATACTCTGGTTTTAGTACTTACAGTAATACTCTGAGCTAGTGGAGCCTCCACCATGGCTCAGGAGGTAGAGCGGGTCGTTCCCTAACTAGAAGGTCAGAGGGTCAATTCCAGGCTCCTCCAGTCAACGTGTCAAACAGTCGAACATAGCAGTCGGAATAGAGTGGTGTGCATTGGCTGTAATGTGTGTGAATGGTTAGTTTAGTGGCACGATCTGATATCACCAAGTAAACAACAGCCCAGGCCCCTAAACCTAACCGGTTGGTTATAACAGCTTTCCTGGGCTGTTACTGTAATTACTTGGTGATATCAGATCATGCAGTTTAGCGCTGTATGAATGTGTGTGTGTGAAAGGGTGAATGTGACCTACAGTGTAAAGTGCTTTGAGTGGTCTGAGAGACTAGAAAAGCGCTATAAGTCCATTTACCATGTTGGGCAACCATGCCAGCATGTGGAGGAACCAGTGTCCGATATAAATAGTAATATCCAGGAATATGTAGGTATACTGTTCTTTTATATGGTAAATGGTAAATGGTCTGTATTTATATAGTGCTTTACTATACCGGTAACGATACACAAAGCGCTTTACAGTACATCGCATTCACCCATTCACACACACATTCACACACTGATGGTGGAAAGCTGCCATGCAAGGCGCTGACCACGACCCATCAGGAGCAGGGCCGGTTCTAGGCAGACATATATGAGGGGGCAGTCAGAAATGTGAAGGGGGCATCATGTGAACACATCATGCTCCAGCACTTTTTTTTCTCTGTGCTTACAGTAACTTCATTGAATTGGGTTGTTGGCTATGTTGTTGGGGGGGGGGGGGGGGTCTACTATGGTCAAGATTTACAAAACTGAAAGGTAGTCTTATGCATACTAAAAAAAAGAAAGAAAAAAGAACAGAACATTTTAGAAAAGAACACTGTCCCTATTTCGGCGGATTTTTGTGCTACTGCAGATAATTTTGTCAACTTGTAGGTTACATGCTGCTATTCCGACATGCCGCTATTTCGACATTGACTTCTAATTGTCGGAATAGCGGCATTAACATTATTTTTCAAGCGTCCCACTATTCCGACATTTTTTTTTTTCCATTGTCGGAGTAGCGGCACTTTACTATTTTTCAAGCATTCCGCGTTCAAAGTAATGGTAACTATCGTCCTGCTTTACATTGTTTTAACATAGGTAAAAGAAAAAAAAAAGATTTTCTGGGATAAAGGGGCAGATTACATAAGATTATTCTTCTTTCTGCTCCCTTTTGTTGAGATTTGGGAGGTTTTTGTTTTTATTGTAGCTTTGTTAAAATGCAAGATCATTTTTCTGACTGATTTATTGCCCGATGCCGTGTAGCTATCTCGCTTTCTTTCCCCCGCCCTCCGCCCGTTGTCGTCGTTGTCACTTTGTTGTCGCTCCATAGAGTGCACATGGCTAATTAATATGCACGTGCTGACCATATGCAGAGATGGCAAAAGTACCCAGATTCTTTACTCGAGTAGAAGTAAAAGTACCTGTGTAAAAAACGACTTAAGTAAAAGTGAAAGTACTGATCCAAATATCTACTCAAGTAAAAGTAAAAAGTACAGGCTCTGAAATTTACTCAAAAGTATTATTAAAAGTAAAAAGTATTTCCATTGCACGATTCACTGCAAAGCAAATAACCACACGATAATTCATCTTGAATCCATTTCATCAATGTCATTGTTCACATAGCCTAAGTTTACCTGCCGGACACAAAATGTATCCTAATGTACTTCACTATGGTCAATCGTAGGCATTTGTATTGTACACAGAGGTGGCAAAAGTACTCATATTCTGTACTTAAAGCAGAAGTAAGCGATCCGGTCGTTTTGGCTAATGCTGCGTTCCAGGCAGGCTTTTGAAACCGTAAATTACAGCTTCAAGTCACGACTTACGACTTTGTAGCGTTCCAGGCAACCCACTCGTGTTTCTCCGACCTGTTTTACCTGTGAAAGTCACTATAACGGCCACTCGTAACTTCTGACCCGTGAACTCGTACCAGATCGAACTGGTACCACTTCACTGGTCGGAAAAACACGAGTTACTGGTTGCCTTGAACGCACCATAACGTCTTGTCAGCCGATGGAGTTAGCAGCCCCCGCCCTCGTCATGGATCTATTGGTCCTCGTCCCTACGTCACCACATTCAGGCGCATCCCTTGGCTGCACACACAGAGAGGACTGCCCCTTTATGCCGTTCTCTCTCCTCATTGGATAAAGGTTGTAGGATACGAGAAAAGTTTTCTCCTGGGCTCAGAGCAGAGTGACTGACAGACCCGTGTTTCGGTCCAAACACTCTAAGTGATTGCTGTCGGAAGATACAACTATTTAAGACTTATATTAAAGGTTGACTATGTAGGATTACAAGAACAACAACAGAAAAAGAATTCCAGCAGTCGATTGCCAGACCGTTGCTAGGTAAAACGGGCCGTTGCTAGGGACTCCGCTCTGATCAGAGGACAGCAGAGGAGGACTAAGCAGGATATTTACCTTATGTTTCATTTTTACCGTCATTAACAGCATAATAAATGACTTGTAGCTTGTTACAGGGACAGTGGAGGCTCTCTGCCTTCACACCGCTGCTGCTCAGAGCCTCAGAGCCTCCGCTGTCACTGCTCTCGTCAAGTTGGGAAAAAAAAAAAAAAGGAGCTCTGTGGCACCAAAAGTCCGCGACGATAAACGTGTTTATGACAGATAAGACTACACAAATACACCCATCCTAACAAGTATATGATAATCCATTGATCCACCGATTGATTATTAAAAAGGCTTGGTTGGAAACAAACGCATCCGACCGGGAGGAGGCAGGAAAACAGCGGAGAACTGAGCCACATGTCGGCTACAGGCAGGTACGAATGTAAACAGAACGTTGACAGAAAGTCAGTTGTCGACCCCGTCAAAAAAATTAAAAATAATAATTCAGACTATTATACTTATGGAAAAGCAATACTTTCATTCTGTACCCCTCTAAAGGCCCCATGGATGTATTATTTTTGAAAAAATATAGCTTTTAATAAATATTCTACATATTCAACCTTTAACACAAAAATATCACTTACTTCTGCTTTAAGTAGAAGTACAGATACATGTGTAGAAAAATACTCGTTCAGTTCAGACAGAATTATCAAGATTGAAGTGACCAGAGACAGTGTTTCCCAACGTTTGGGCTGCCAGACTCTCACAAAATAATAACAATAAGAATTTTTAAACAGCGTTTCACCACCTCTCATCTCTGCCAGTCAGTCCACCTGCCGTCTCTCTCGCACCACACGTACGCGCACACACGCGCGCGCACATACACACAGACACGGGCGCATGGACAGGTTGCGCTTTGCCGCTCGTAAACGATAAATGCGCTATATTGCGCAGATTGTACAGTGTTCAACCCCCCCGTCGGATAGTCCGACCACCACCACTTCCTTCCTCCATGCTGCTGCCTCCATGTCGCTGCTACAGTACAAGTTGGTAACTAGTTTCTCTCTCTACCGCCCCCCCTCCCTCCTCCCTCCCTCTTTCCCTCTCTAGTTCGTCACGTCTTTTACCGGTGCTTTTACGTCGTGTCAAAACAAAAAAGTAACAAGCCTGTTTTTACAATGTAAGGAGTAGAAAGTACATATTTTTTCGTATAAATGTAGGGAGTAAAAGTAAAAAGTCGTCAGAAAAATAAATACTCAAGTAAAGTACAGATACCTGAAAAATCTACTTAAGTACAGTAACGAAGTATTTGTACTTCGTTACTTGCCACCTCTGACCATATGGTTGTGTCTAGGCGTTCCGGGGACGGAGGTGTGTTCACGTGCGCAACTGTGCACCATTCTTTGATCCAGTTTGATTTATCAAAGAGAAATTGCGGAGAGTTGTGCACGCACAGTTTGATAGATTTCCCCCGCAAATTACCTACTATATTTCACCAAAGACTGATGTCCCGTGGTAAAACTAGTCCCGTGCGAATCTGCATCTCAGTAATTGAGGGGCATTTTTTGTTCTTCCCCAGTTGAAACCATACTGTACGGCTTGAAACATGGAGGCTGCGGTGGAAATTATGAGCGGCATTTTCGAAGGCGTTTTAGGTGCAACCACGGGCTCGTATCGAGCTGGAGACCCATTTAAAGCTAGGGTCTGTAATTCTGGAAAACTAGCAAGAGAGCAAGCAAGATTTGAAAAAAGCACCTCCTAAAGTTCCTCCCCCCTGCTCCCCCTCCCGTCAGTGAGTCCGTCCAAGCCACGCCCCCACACACTAGCACGCGCACAGAAGCAGCACGGAGGAGAGGACAGCTACGAGCTAAGGGCTACGAGCTACGAGCTAACGAGCTAGGAGTAGTTTTGGACGACAACAAACAGTCATGTCTCACTTACCGTACCTGTAAGTAAACTATATTATTATTATCATTATTATTTTTGTTTGTTTTATAGCACATCAGTCTGTGCAGACCCAGGGGCAGGTCGGGTCTGAAGGTCTGAATCTGCTGAATCTTCCCGAGGATCCGGCTGGATTCAGACCCATCAGCTAAACTACATTGTAACAGTTAGCCTGATTGTGATGTGTTTTTCACTGACAAACGTGTATTTAGTGTTTTTAATAGTCACATAGCATATCTGCCTAACTCAGTTTTTCATTGAAAATTATGCAGGGTGATGCAGAAGTGTTAGGAAAGTAAATTTAGGCCAATATCTCAATTTGGCTACATAAATTAGTTAGGCAGATATGCTAATAGGATAACGATATCTTTGTTGTTTGATTGTTAGAGTTTACACGGTGACAGCACTGGCTCAGACAGAGCTACAGTCTGAGCCTTTTTTTTTCTCTTGATCTCAACATAATCAAGAACTGTAAACAACTGTAAACAATGACATGCCATTTACTGTGAACACAACATTTCTGTTAGAGAGTTCATTGTCATTCATAAACTGTAAAAGGAAAAATATAAACATACAAAAAATAATAAATGAAATTCCAGTAATATTAGTAATAATAAAGGACAACATGATGAGAAAGTCTAATCTCCTTGATGAACTATTCTCTTTACAGGCTAGAAATGAACGACTTGAGCTTGGAAGAATCTCATCAACCCAAACCTCCTGTTTGATACCTGCAGATGTCAGCATCAGGAGATGCTCCTCCACCAGGCCCTCCAGCTTCACGTCTACCTAGTTCCTGTGTCTGGAAAATAAAGAGACCGCTACCCAGATCCCCATGGACAGTATAAAGGTTTTGTCCCTTGTAGAGTGTAAACACACTGTAAGATTTACTAGAGCCCTGCCGTTTATACTGTGTTCTACATTAGATTCCTGTCAAATTTGCACTGAAGTTTACAGTCTGTACATTCCAAAGTTATTTTATTATTCTTATTTATATTTTTGACTTATATTTAAATTTTGTCTTTTGTTATTTATATTGTTTTTAATAAAAATTTGAAAGTGATGAATGCCTTTCATTTTAGTATTTCTGCAAAAGAAGCTATACATTTTCTCACCACCACAACAAAAATAAGTGATTACAGAAAAATTACAACAAAGTTGGTATAACCCTTTATTGTTACATAAGTATCTGTACATTTTCAACATGAGTATATCTACACATTGGAGAAGGTGTTTACATGGAAAAGGTGTTTCCAGGGAAGGCAGACAGGTCAGGCTGTGTGTGAGGAGTGTTTTGTCAGCTCTGTTGATCTGCAATGTAACTGTAGTCCTTCTCCACCTTTTCTGTGGAAAGGCTCCACTTCTTCAATTTTTTATTGTACACCTTGCCGTATCTGTAATAAGAGAAAAGATAATAAGCTTTGTGTGATACATTCATATTAGCTTACAGTTTACTCGGGTGGAGCTGTATGCGTCAAGGTCTGAAGCATAAAGCTCTGCCCCAGTTGAACAACGTCTGAAAGGAGCAACATCATAAGGAGCAGGAGGTAACTCCTGTCTAGTGTGGTGGCTGTGATACAACCTATAACCTACACCCTTATGAAAAACATACGTTCTTATCATTTAGGGACAAAAGTGTCCTCTTCAAAAATGCCAATAATATATTTTTTTTCCTGATTAAAAAGGATTGAAAAAGAACAAACTAAGCATGGCGTGTGTGGTCTGTAATATCAGTAATGTAAGTGGGTGTATGGATGGAAGAGTATGTGTGTGTGGGGTGTTATAGAGTGTAAAAACAGAACCAAAACATGAACCAAAGAGCAGGAGGTGTTGCAGGCAGGAGAGAGGGAGAGCAGCTGACTCCAGGAGGGGGTTGTAGACCACAGCCTCCCCAGAGCCCAGGTGCAGCTTTGGCCACTGACCACCCTGCTGCTGTGAGGAGAGAGAGAGCAAGGCAGCAGGGATGGTTGTCACAGTAACATACCTTGCATCCAATTGCTGAAGAGCTGTCTCCTCTGGGCAGCTAATGTCTGATTCCTGAACCCCAGCTACTGAGAAGTCACCATCTCTGTGAAGATTGCAAAATTAGAGAATACTGTCAGTGCAGCATCAACATACATTTACCCTTCATTCATAGAGCACAAAACACAGAACTGCTTATATGTAGAAATAGAAATCTTGGGTTTGGCAGTTGAAAGGAAGATGTTTTGACAGAACAAAAAGGCATAAAGATTGATATAAACTGTTGAGAAGATCCTCAGCTTTCCCCTATCCTCTCTGCACAGCAGCTAACAGAGTATAGTCCATAGACAAGCTTGTAACATGATCAATTACTCCACCAACACCACACAAAGTTAGAGGTACAACCTAAGGTAGCTGTGTTTTATTTTAGTGTTGGTGGTTGTTGTAGTTGATGTTTACAACTCTGTGTGGAGTGTTGGACCTCCTAAGGTGAAGGACAGGTTTTATCCTCAGGCCATCATATTTCTCAAAAGATAATCACTAACATTTACTCAATGTCTGTATAATGATACGGCAGATATCACTTCATATAATGTATATATACTATATGTGCAATAATACTTTTCTGAAGTACCTCAAATAGCACTTTGAGCCACATAAAACAGAAAGGGCTAGATATGAAAGACAGATTTTTACACCACACCAAAGACAACGTTGGTCAAATTCACATTCATAGCAGCAGCAGCAGCAGCAGCAGCAGCAGCAGCAGCAAGTTGAACTCACCGTGGACAGAGACTTGGAAACAGTAGTTGAAGCTAGCGGGGCCTAATCAATCCGTGTTCAGACTGCGTCGAGGTTGATCGATCCTTCTCATGTCATGACTATGAAAACATAAATACGCAACAGTTGTAAAACGTAAAAGCCAACATATGTGCGTCTTTTATCACAATAATAATGCAGACACTGACGACTATGGTAGAATCTATTCAATACTAGCGTCACCGATCAGTTTTAAACCCATAGAGAAGCTAATATTAGCATTTGGCTAATACAAGCTACAATAGCTACGTTAGCAAAAGTTAGCCTACATATTTCATGAAAATAAGAAATCCTCCCCGAAGCAAAACAAATAATTACCTGTCCAGCAGAAAGACAGCAACCTCGGCATCACTTTTCAGGCCCAGATCCCTCCGTTGTTTCCACCGACCTGAAGCTACACCGATGTACTCTGGTTTAGCCTCTTGCTGCATCCAGAGCATAGACTGATCCCGAGCCGTTTTGTCAGCAGTCTTTTCTTCCTCCGGCTTTCTCTTCCTTGCCTTTTTCTCGGGGCGAGTCGTTACAAGTAACCGTGGAAGTGGTGATTTGGGCTGCATTTTCTCAGCCGTTGCTCAGAAATGAGCATGAAATCCGTTCTTCTGCAGAGCAGTGCTGACTTTTTCCAGCCGGGCAACAACAGCGAGACGTGAAGACTGTGCACGCGCGCGTAGGAGGGGGACGGGTGCAGAACGAGACACGGAGGCATCTGATTGGTTCTTTACTCTCCGAGCAAACTTCGACCAATCCGTGCCCTTCGGTCTGAAGAGCACGGATTGGGCGGAGTTTTCTCAGTCCTGCGGCTGTCACAGACCTCTGTTTTTTTCCGTTCCTTTTCCTGATGACATAATGTACTGATTCCTCTGAAATTAGACGGGCCATTTCCCCCAGTATAACGAAAAGTGCTTCTGAACAGGACTACAGACCCCAGCTTTAAATAAACAGCTCGGATCCATAAAAAGAGCTAAATTTAGGAGGATATTGAGATGGATGACATGCGGCTTTCAACAGGCTTAATACAAATGCCATGACGGCCCGACAACTGCACTGTTGCGAAGTGACGTTGCTGCTTTGACATTTTATTTACATTTGCTTCGCACATGGATGTGACAGCAGCGGATGTTACGACGTGCAGCTTTGACATCATATCGGAGCCTTAATGTCAGTAAATTCAAGTAAAAATACAGACTTCACTTATCCCATGCGAATGCACCGCAAGAAACACAGACGTGGGGGTGTAATTTACAAATCATCTGTGTGAATAGGGCTTTACTCTCAAGTCTTCCTGTCAAGTTTCCTGCCTGTTGGATTAGCTAATGTGTTTCACCTGTCTTGATTGCTCCACCTGTGTCTTCTAAGTGTATTTAGCCTCAGTCTTGGTCGGATCATCTGCTTTGTTTGCTCCCCGTGTTCCTGTGATTCTCAATGCAACTCGTGAGTACAATAAATCCTTTTTGTGCCACTGAACCCGGAATCTTTGCTGTCTGCATTTGGGTCCTGTTATTCCCCTAACCCTGACATGGGGGGGCTGGTGTGACCACATCTGGACCTGGAGGGGGTCCTGAAGGCATCACTGTTGCTGCCGGATCTGTAGCGGTCTGGAGGCGTGTCTGCACTGGGACTTGGACCTGAACCTGTATCGGGAAACATTGTTGTGTTGGTTGTTGGATGTAATTCCATTCAAATTTTAATCACTCTGCAAGTTTATAACTGGCACAATATACCATCCCATGCCTTATCTTGTTTCTTTACCTAGAGCGAAAGCCATCCATGACATGACCTCTGGCTGCATGTAGAGATCCTGAAAAACACAAAGAATGTTCTTACATAAGTTGGTATTACAGTTTTTCTCAGTCGCTTTGGTGCTATTCTCAGATCAGAATGAAAGTTCTCATAACTATTAGTTCAACCTCCACAACATGTAGTCATTTGTCCACATCATAGTAGCAGTTTATCCTTCCTCTGAACAAAGTGCAAATGCTTTTGGACATGAATCAGTTGCTCTCATACAATTCTCTGCTGTTTTACAACATTATCATTTGTTTATGTCATGTCAGTCAAAATGAACTATACTTTTGAACGCTGAATAGTCTTTCCCTATAAAACTAATAGTCCTCATTTCATTGCTTGAGTCATTACATACAAAATTCTTGAACTAGTTTTCAAAATCTGTCAAACTAATTTTAAATGTTGGGAGAAGCACTGTGAATTCAATTATTCAAACATTTACAGTAAGGAACAACAGGTGTGTGTGGTATTGGACAGTAATTCAGCACTAAACAATCTGCACTGCTGTCATTGTGTCAGGCATTACTGTAAGATACAGTGGGACAAGAACTTTTTACATTTACATTTAGACTTACAGCTTCACTAGAGAACAGATTTACTGTATTGTAATGTATTACAGCAACCACAGTAAAGATTTCCCATCTTGTACCCAAAGAGTGTTTCTTATGTTTGTTGCAGATGACTGTAGTGTATTTTTCTTTTGCACAATGCTGTGAACAAATTAGAATTGCAAAGAGCATATGCAGTAGAAATGTGAAACATACATATTCAGTATCAGTTACTCCACTAAATACAGTAATGTGTAACTTTACTGTAGTTTTCACATGGCTGTACAAGTAGTGTATAGTGCTGTCTTGAGCATTTTCAGGTAGTATCATCACTTTTTGCATTGGAAAACACTTAGAGAATAAAGTGTCCTAATGAAAACATGACAAAGCCATGTGACTATCTTGTTCATAAACGATGGTGTCAGGACTTCTCATTTTGACGACACTGACAGTTTCATTGACATGAGTACTTGCTTTTGAGGGATGGACAATCCATTTTGAGCAAGTGACGCGCTTTTGCAGGTTATCCACTAGGTTTTGTAGTTTGTAATAATTGTTCTGAGAAATGCACTAACTGTTGTGCAAATGTTAAGAGTGATGTGAGAAAAACTGTAATTATCGAGTACATTGTCTGCTTTCATTTGGGATGACAGTTGTCGCCCGCGTCACATTCACCTTTATATCACACACACACTCTCCCACTCCCTTTGTAATGGTGCCGGAGGACGGCAAAAAAAAAAAGTTTACGCGGCTCAACTTTATCGAGGAGCACCGTCAACTCAAATTTTGTTAAATTGCTGTTCCTCACAGTTTTTCATGGAGTTATCTGACCGTGAAGAGAAGAGAATCTTTGGTGCAGGCCTTATTTACATTGATTTGCATATTTAAATGGAGGTGTGGACAGGGAGGAGTTTGGCACTTCTACATTTTCTTTGTGCGTACGACGGCCAGGGGCCTCATGTATCAATACTTGCGTGGATTTCATACTGAAACATGGCGTACGCCAAAATCCAGAAACTGTCGTACGCACAAAGAAAATCTGATGTATCAAAGTGTGCGTACGCATGGATCCAAGCACTTTTCCTTTGTACATCCCAATCAACGTGGAATTGAGCCACATGTAGAAGTGCCGAACTCCTCCCTGTCCACGCCTCCATTTAAATATGCAAATCAATGTAAATAAGGCCTGCACCAAAGATTCCCTTCTCTTCACGGTCAGATAACACCATGAAAAACTGTGAGGAACAGCAATTTAACCAAATTTGAGTTGAAGGTGCTCCTCGATAAAGTTGAGCCGCGTAAACATTTTTTTTTTTTGCTGTCCTCCGGCACCATTACAAAGGGAGTGGGAGAGTGTGTGTGTGTGTGTGTGATATACAGTGGGGCAAAAAAGTATTTAGTCAGCCTCCAATTGTGCAGGTTCTCTCACTTAAAAAGATGAGAGAGGCCTGTAATTGTCATCATAGGTATACCTCAGCTATGAGAGACAAAATGAAAAAAAAAAAATCCAGAAAATCACATTGTCTGATTTTTAAAGAATTTATTTGCAAATTATGGTGGAAAATAAGTATTTGGTCAATAACAAAAGGTCATCTCAATACTTTGTTACATGCCCTTTGTTGGCAATGACAGAGGTCAAACGTTTTCTGTAAGTGTTTACAAGGTTTTCACACACTGCTGCTGGTATTTTGGCCCATTCTTCCATGCAGATCTCCTCTAGAGCAGTTTTGTTTTTGGGCCTTCACTGGGCAACATGGACTTTCAACTCCCTCCAAAGATTTTCTATGGGGTTGAGATCTGGAGACTGGCTAGGCCACTCCTGGGGCCTCATGTATCAATACTTGCGTGGATTTCATACTGAAACATGGCGTACGCCAGAATCCAGAAACTGTCGTACGCACAAAGAAAATCTGATGTATCAAAGTGTGCGTACGCATGGATCCAAGCACTTTTCCTTTATTCATCCCAATCAACGTGGAATTGAGCCACATGTAGAAGTGCCGAACTCCTCCCTGTCCACGCCTCCATTTAAATATGCAAATACATGTAAATAAGGCCTGCACCAAAGATTCCCTTCTCTTTACGGTCAGAAAACACCATGAAAAACTGTGAGGAACAGCAATTTAACCAAATTTGAGTTGAAGGTGCTCCTCGATAAAGTTGAGCCGTGTAAACATCTTTTTTTCTTCTTTTTTTTGCCGTCCTCCGGCACCATCACAAAGGGGGTGGGAGAGTGTGTGTGTTATATAAAGGTGAACGTGAGGCGGAGGACCGCTGTCATCCCAAATGAAAGCAGACAATGTACTCGATAATTAAATTATGTGAAATGGATTTATGATTGTCATTTGCCTTTTTTTATACACAGATCGCGTAGTAAATAAATGCAGAAGTGCGCCAGGGAGGCTGATAAAGACACATGTCCAACTTTACGCATGTGTTTATTGACATTAAGTAGGCTACTTCACACAGCGTGTGTAGTTTAACCAGCAAAAAAAGAAAGTCACTGACAGTGTGATATCTGGGCGGACATGCTCAGTGTGCATCGGGGGTTATAGGACAATTAAACAAATACATTTACTTTGCAGTGCCAGCCTGTAATCTGTTCCCAACTATGCTGAATGAATGAATCGTGTGCTGAACCAGCCATCTCGCCTCAATGTTTGTTAATATGTGATGCATCTGTACATTCACTTCGCACTGCAGCATCTGCAATATCTTAAAACTAAAGCTGACGGTACCACTTTGCGCATGCTTTTATATCCACCTATCTAATTGCAACACGTGGATGGGTTGTTCATAAATGTGTCTCTGATGTGCACGTTACTCTGAGGACTAATTGTTTTCACATTATTAACAGTTTCACAGCTTCACCTCTAAGTGTCGCCAAAGGAACAATAGCTGTAGAAACGTGCGTACGCCAGCTATGGAGTTGGCGTGGGCCACCGCACTTTTCCACGGTCATTTCACTTTTGATACATCTGAACGTTGGCGTGGAAAATGACGTACGCCACTTTTTTGTGCGTACGCAACATTGATAGGCCCCAGAGCTCTTCGTAAAAAAACACACAAAAAAAAACATCCAAATACCTCCATGATGCTTGTATGTAATGTCCGTCTTGTGCTGAAGCCCCAAATTGCGTAATTGTCCCGAAAAAAATTTAATAAGTCCACATTCCAAGCATGTTTGTAGCATTAGCTCCTAGTGCCTGTTGTCCGGTCTTCCACTGCCAGCGCGCATGCGCAAGGTTCGCACTGAGACCGACTCGAGTCTCAGTCGGTCTCAGTATCAGTGGCACTTGTCAGGCACTTGTGGAGGCTGTACCACTGCCACATCTCCTGAAATGTGAAGGACCTGAAGCGACCCTGTCCATGAATGGCCCTGTCGACATATATCTCCAGGTGGCAGGAGACAGCAGGGAACAGCTTCACATATTGCAGAAGGTACTCCTTCACCCATTCATCATGTATGTTCCTCTTGTCACCATGGCGGGATTCTTTAATGTGGCGATCAAGGAAACTAAAATATTACAAAACCATAATTAATTAATGAAAACCAAACTGTAGGACTCACTTTGATTATATTTAGTGCGACATACTTACTATTTAATGTACCCCACATCGTTTTCCACCAGCCACTTGAAAGATTTGCCACTGTATTTTCCAAAGGTGATGATGAGTTGACCCAAACACTGCACCTCAGATGGAGTTGGGGTGATTAACTGGCATCTCCTTTTAGCTGAAGACAAAGTAAGCACAAAAAATATAAGCGTTCTGTCTGTACTGTAAACACAGGGCTATATGGCTATGACTCCAGCTATTACCTTCTTCATACGCGGTCTTGGGGTCCCTCAGCCTGTCACTGTCTGGATTTGGCGCCGGTTTGCACTGGTGTGCCCTGGCCTCCTTTGTTGCCCTAAGAAGGCATTGCTGCCTATCTTTTGGGACACCGGTGTCCAGTAAGGACAGCACAGGCATAAGAGGATCCATCTCTCTTATGGGAAGAGAAACCATAAAGTGCTTCATGTTTATTGGCACAACAAGACAGGCAAATACATGTGTAAAGTTCATACATTAATAGTTGTTATTTTGTAGCCTGCATTCGTATGTGTCTTAATCAGTCAGCTGTTTTCCCTTGCCTGTGCTTGGTTCAGTGTGTGTGGTAGTGGTGATTGTGTCACTGGAAAGGCCCCTTTGACAAAACCCAGATTTTGTCAGGTTTTGAGACAGTCGTCTCAGACCTTACAATGCTTCTGTGTTGGATCATAGACTCAAAACAATGGACTGTGATTCTGCTGATCATCTTCCAGGCTTGACTGCATTATCAGGTGCCTTGCCATGGAAAACCTGAAAAGTTGTGGCCAGAGAGAACTGCAATGCATCTGGTGGCATTAGTAAACCTCCTAGTTACCTTATGGACTATGTTCTTCAGTGAGATTTTTTTCTATATTATGCTCTGTAGTGTAGCTGTTACTAGTTGTGTTAGAATAGAATAGAATAGAATAGAGAATACTTTATTCATCCCTAGCAGGGAAATTCATGTTAGTCCAGTAGCTCACATAACAATGACACAAAAAAGATGAACACAAAAAACATTTCAACAAGTGTTATATGAAACGATTGCAGCAGGAACAAATGATCTCTTAAATCTTTCAGTTCTGCAGGTCAGGGAGATGAGCCTTTTGCTGCGGCTGCTCCTCTGACCTGAGAGGGTTTTGTGTAGAGGGTGTTGGGGGTCACCCAGGATGGTCTTCAACTTACACCCCATCCTCCACTTAACCACAGCCTCTACCAGCTCGGCTCCCTCCCCCATCACAGAGCTACATTTTTTGATGAGCCTGTCTAGTCTGTTCCTGTCCCTGACCTTGATGTTGTTACCCCAGCAGACAATTGTGTTGTGTTGGGAAACGGAGACGTTAATTTTTTGGGGAGGGGGAGGAAATGTAAAGTTAATATATTAATATTTGTTATTTTGTAGCCTGTATTCGTATGTGTTGTAATGATCAGCTGTTTCCCCTTGCCTATGATTGGTTTAGTGTGTGTGATTTTTGTGGTTGTCATGGTGATGAAGCCGGTCAGTACAGTGGAGTGTAAACATCAGTCCGTCTCCGTTTCTGATCATCAAGACCTATACCACCACAACGAACCCTCATTCTACACATGTATTGTATATATACATCCGTATGAGTTAATGTAATAATTAAGCAATATCACACGAGACGGAGTGCTGTTGTACTGTATATCAGCACGGGTGTTATTCGGTCGTACAACAGCACTGCCTCTCGTGTGGGCTCATCTCCCTGACCTGCAGGGCAGAAAGATTCAGGAAACCCTTCATTCCTGCTGCCAGCAAAATGCACAATGCCATTTGTAAGGCTATACACGTTTACTTGGCATTTATATCATATCATTTTAGGTTATTGCAATTTGAATGTCCCTCCAGGGGGATGAATTAAGTATTTTTCTTCTTATTCTATGAAGAAGAAGAAGGGCTAAGCTAATGCTTCTTCCTACTCCTTGTATTGATCAAAAGTGCATCAAATGTGATAATATATCATTCACATGTTTGAAATAAAGCCTTCATTCATTAATTCATTCATATTCGATTGCAATGCTTGCATCCGTGCATGCTAACGTATCGTGCTAACGTAGGCCTAACTGACGCTCGTCATTCACACAAACACGTCGGCGTGAAACTAGTCTCTTTTTTTTTCTTATTTAGTTAGTTTATCCACTTTAAAATGATAAAATAAAATCTATATATATGTTTTCCATGCAAATATGTGCACTTTACCGGAATAAATCGAAGCTCTCGAGTTTTTCTCCGCTCGGCTCCCCGTCAGAGATTCAGCGGCGCCCTGATTGGCCAGACTGTAGACTGTAGACAACTGTAGACAGACGGGCGTCGCGATTGGCCCAAACTGTAGACTCCGGTCCAGTGAACTTTTTAAATTCTAGAGCGTAGAGTGTAGAGTATTTTCATTGAGAAAAATTATTATAAACAAAAACATCCAATACTGCCAATATACACTACACAGTCTCACGAGAAAAGAGCCCGACGACAGGCAGTGAGAACAACATCACATGAATAAACGGGTAAGTAAGAGAATACAGCTACAGATTAATAGTATACATATTTATAGTTATCGACCCAACACTGTGCAGTTTAACAGGGAGCACAATATAAAAATTAACAAGGCTAAGGTGCGCAGAGGTATCCGCCAAAAAAACCCAAAACAAATCCCCATTAAAGGGGTAATCTCATTGCTTTCCCCGTATGTTTTACAGATGTCAAGACCCAGATGTTTTCCATGGCTCCTTTTGGTTCCGCTCAGAGTTATATTTATCCCATGGAGGCCTTCACTCATCCGTCTACATGGTTCAAGTTCACCTTTATTTATATAGCACGTTTAAAAGACCTGTCACGGTCAACCAAAGTGCTTTACAGCGCAGAAGTAAAAAAGAAAAAAAATTGCATAACAATACAATACAATTGTTGTAAATGTTCAGTGGCGGATACCTCTGCGCACCTTAGCCTTGTTAATTCATATTTTTTATATTGTGGTCCCTGTTAAACTATGCACTCTTTTCTCGTGAGACTGTGTAGTGTATCTTGGCAGTATTGGATGTTTTTGTTTATACTAATTTTTCTCAATGAAAATACTCTGCCTTTTTTTTTCTTGTGTGCGGGTCCACACCTCCACGCCAATCAGGCCCAGCTGTGGACACACCCCCCCTCATTAATTTGTTCCCCCTTTTAAAACATTGTAACAACACACGGCTACGGAGTGTGCCACATTCTCCTCTTTTTCCTATGTTCATTTTTTGTTTGTGAGCACCTCATCAACGCAGGTGTGCGCTCTCCTCTTCAAAAGACTCTTGTTTCTGTTGTTAAAATCTCTTTATTGGTTAATAAAATTGGATAAAAACTACCAATGATGCATTTATTGATTGGTGGTAAGATATACTTTATTAGTCCTTGACAGGAAACTTGTCTCAGGAAACTTGTCAAGTGCTGACACAGCTGCATCTAAAACCACACATGCATATAGCGAGCACATGGTACTCATACATCTGCACATTCACATAGTGTACGCACACATTAATACAGCACACTGCTACTGTAGATGAGATCACTAAAGTGCAAGGCAAGGCAATTTTATTTGTATAGCCCGTTTTTACAAACAGTTTGTCTCAAAGGGCTTTACATAGCATCATAACAACATCCTCTGCCCTTAGACCCTCACATCGACTGAGGAAAAACTCCATGGAAAACTCATGTTGTATAGAAGAAAGCAATACAGTATAAGCGAATGGGCTCTATGCACAGCTCCACCACTCCCTGAACTTAAGGCAGCTCCTTTATTTCCTGTCTGACATTATTGGACAAACTGATTAATCCAGGTGTGTCTAAGTAGTCACCTGGATTAATCAGGATTACCTGGATTAATCCATTTGTCCAGACAGGAAATAAAGGAGCTGCCTTAAATTCAGGAAGTGGTGGAGCTGTGCATAGAGCCCATAGACATGAGTGTCACTGAAAGAGATTATCTGCAGGAAACCATGACAACGACATGGTACATTTTTGACAGACAAGGGAGACAAAAGAGCAATAACAACACAGTTAAATTACCACTGACCACTTTCATGGCTTCAGTCAGTGTATGTTTTTTGGTAGAAAGCAACTAAGTGTAACTAGACTTCATTTTCATAAAAGAAACTGTGTGTGTGTGTGTGTACATCTGTGTATGCATGCAGAACAGCAGTTAGTTCACTTGTTATTGACTGTCATTTCAATACAGCAGGATGAATTCTGCATGAAAAAAAAAATCAGATGTAGACATAAGGAAGATGTATTTATGTCTTTTAAAAAGAAAGTGTGTGAGTGTGTGTCTGTCCGTCCGTCCCAGCGCACAAGAGTTTGTGTGTGTATATCTCTGTCTCAGGAGACAGCTTTTACTCAGTCAGTAGACCTTCAACTTGACAAATGTGATGAAACCAGACCACAAATGAAGACAGTAGAATGTTTTTGTGTATAAAGTTCCACTCTAACGGGGCACTACATGTGGTGCAGTGAAAAACAATGAAGGGGAACAAAAAACTGAATGAATGTAGAATGGAGTTGGTAGAGTCCTGCTCTGATGGCAAGGCAGGGCAATTTTATTTGTATAGCCCGTTTTTACAAACAGTTTGTCTCAAAGGGCTTTACATTAGATTAGATTAGATTGTACTTTATTTCATCCCCGAAGGGAAATTCGTTCATGACAGCAGCATTTGACAAAGGAAATAAAAACAAGACAAATAATAAAATACACAATTCAATAAAAGAAGACAAAGGGAGAAAGTGCTACGGTGCTCTCTACTTGCTGGGCAAAGTAACAGATTAAAACAAATGCTTGCTGGTAGACAACTATGGATAAAAACAATTTAAAGTGCCATTTAAAGTGCAATTTAAAGTGCACGGGAGATTTAAAAAAAAGAAGTGCGACAGACATTACAAATTAAATAGAACTATTAAAAAGTCTAACTGACATGGGGATAAAAGACCTGCGGAAACGCTTTTTTCTTTTCTTTCTTTCTTTTCTTTATTAGGATCCCCATTAGCACCTGCCACAGCATCGGCTATTCTTCCTGGGGTCCGACATACACACAACACACACATAAACATTCACATCAACACATAAGAAACATAAATTCACATATACACATGAAAAACACACATTTATACATGACACAACAAAAACAAACAACAAGGCTCCCTAATAATGAACAAACCACAGAAAAAAATCTGACAAGACATTTGACAGACAACACAGACGTCATAATTTCTCTGCTCAGATTCCATTCAGTACTTCAATACCTTAAGTACAACCGCAAAGTAAATAAAAAAATAAAATAAAATAAAATAACAACAAATGGATCATATAATAAGCATTGACTGCCTGAAGTAACTGCGACCATGCACTTCAACAACTCACACAAATACGCTCTGTTTTGCATCGAGGGTGTCTCAGCCTGTTGCTACGGGAGCTTTTCAGGCCGCTCACCGTCCCATGCAGAGGGTGAGAGGGGTTGCCCATGATGGCAGTCAGTTTGTGCAGCATTCTCCTCTCACCCACCTGCTCAACAGTCTCCAGGGGGCTGGACAGGACAGAGCTGGCTCTTTTAATCAGCTTGTTTATTTATTTCCTGTCCCTTTCCGAGCCCCCCCCCCCTCCAACACACAACAGAATAAAAAACAACAGATGCCACCATGGTGTCATAGAAGGTCCTTAACAGTGGTCTACATACTCCGAAGGATTTTAGCCTTCTCAGGAGATGTAGCCGACTTTGTCCCTTTCTGAATGTGGCATCAGTGTTGTCGGCCCAGTCCAATCTGTTGTTGAGGTGAACACCCAGGTATTTGTATGATATGACATGGCATGGCATCAACAACCATCTTTCAGCCAGGAACTGGGATGTTGTCGAGGTTTTTCTGGGATGTTGTTGAGGTTTTTCTGGGATGTTGTCGAGGTTTTTCCACAGATGCACGCAGCCTTCTTTTCCACAGATGCACGCAGCCCTCCAGCCCCACCTGCAACACAAGATGAGAAGAAAACAAACAAACAAGGCATTACTTAGTATGTCAGGCAGGACAGGAAAATGGCAACAAAACAGCTCAAATCTACAGACTGACCAGTGCAATCATCCTAGCAATTTAAGTGCAAGATCAACACTTGAATACAATCTTAAACAGTATAAACAACCTACAACTACTATAACCTACAACTATATAATGTAAAGGAGTTTGTCCACTGCCTTCTGGAAGTCAGAGAAAGCCTCAAATGTCTGTCCAGAAAGTTCTTTAGGGGTGGAAGATTTTGAGGCTTTACAAAAGTTTTTTTGGGGGGGATTTTCTTCAGATTAAAACACACAGGACTCTCACAGGTCAGAGGAGCAGCCACAGTGACAGGCTCATCTCCCTGACCTGCAGGGCAGAAAGATTCAGGAAACCCTTCATTCCTGCTGCCAGCAAAATGCACAATGCCATTTGTAAGGCTATACACGTTTACTTGGCATTTATATCATATCATTTTAGGTTATTGCAATTTGAATGTCCCTCCAGGGGGATGAATTAAGTATTTTTCTTCTTCTTCTATGGAGAAGGGGGTAGTAGGACTAAGCTAATGCTTCTTTCTACTCCTTTTCAAACATACAAAGCCTTGTATTGACCAAATGTGATATATATCATTCACATGTATGAAATAAAGCATGGCATGCATGCTTTATTTCATACATGTGAATGATATATGCACTTTCATTCATTCATTCATTCATTCAGATACATATTCGATTGCAATGTCGATTGCAATGCTGGGCTGTGTTCTGAGAAAAGATAGCAGCTAGCCGTTAACATCTGTTAGTGTTATTTTAAACAAGGTGTTGATTAAAAATGATATATAATGATAATAATATATAATATCTAAATTACATCTGGGAATGAGCCAAGTTAACGTATCGGTCTAACGTAACTGACGCTCGTCATTCACACAAACACGTCGGCGTGAAACTAGTCTCTTTTTTTCTTATTTAGTTAGTTTATCCACTTTAAAATGATAAAATAAAATCTATATATATGTTTTCCATGCAAATATGTGCACTTTACCGGAATAAATCGAAGCTCTCGAGTTTTTCTCCGCTCTCTACCGGTCGGCTTCCTGTCAGAGATTCAGCTGCGCCCTGATTGGCCAGACTGTAGACTGTAGACAACTGTAGACAGACGGGCGTCGGGATTGGCCCAAACTGTAGACAACTGTAGACTCCGGTCCAATGAGAGGCCGTCAGAGTCTACAGTCTACAGTCACTGTGCA
>NC_140928.1:28352193-28431204 GCF_045865225.1 Trachurus japonicus | reverse complement strand
CTCGGAGATAAGAGCCTGGGCAGGCTGGGAAAAGTCTGACGTTTGGCAGGCAGGCAGGCGGGCTGGGGAGGACGCACTTTGCTTGGACTGGTTTGTGCAAAAGCACCAGCGGCACCTGGTGAAAGCTGCCAGGCCACTTGAGGCCCTTCCTTTGAGCCACGTGCAAAGTGCCATCTGAAAGTCTGTGTTTGGCCATGGCTTGGTTTTCAACAAGGCGAGAGAAGGGTGCACCGTTCCCGGCGACACTGCAATGCCGGGTCGATGCGTGGAGTGAACGGAGCAAGCCCCTTTTTCAGCTCCCGGTGGCAAAAATCGTTTAATATGTTGTCCTCGGGTAGAGGACATATCAGATATTAAACTGATAAGAACAGATACTACACTTGATCTTAGCCAAAAGGCCGAGAAGCGATGGGACCCAAGCGTCTGATTTCCGAGCACAGCTCTGGGGCCGGACCCCACTCGACGCGGTTCCCTGTCGGTGACACAAAAGCCAGACTGGCTGCATTATAGCCCCTCCGCCCAACTTCTCCACTGCGCAGCCCTCGCTGCCGATTGACTTTTCACAAACTCAAAGGGCTCGGCCGTACGGCAGAGCCTCCCAAAAATAGCTTGAACTCGTTGGTGTTCCTCTCCACGGAAGTCTTTAGTAAAAGGCGAAAGACTTGTGCGTTATGAAGAGAAGCCAGAGTCGGTGGAGCCCGTCTCCTCCCAGGCAGCCCAGGACCCTATCTGTCCCAGTCTCCACCCTCGCGGTTGGCTTCTGGTTGCCTGCCGAGTGCCGAATCCCAGCTGCCGCCCCCGATCCCCCAGCCCTCCCCATGCTCTCACAGGCTCTGACCAACGGGGTCTCGGAGATAAGAGCCTGGGCAGGCTGGGAAAAGTCTGACGTTTGGCAGGCAGGCAGGCGGGCTGGGGAGGACGCACTTTGCTTGGACTGGTTTGTGCAAAAGCACCAGCGGCACCTGGTGAAAGCTGCCGGCCACTTGAGGCCCTTCCTTTGAGCCACGTGCAAAGTGCCATCTGAAAGTCTGTGTTTGGCCATGGCTTGGTTTTCAACAAGGCGAGAGAAGGGTGCACCGTTCCCGGCGACACTGCAATGCCGGGTCGATGCGTGGAGTGAACGGAGCAAGCCCCTTTTTCAGCTCCCGGTGGCAAAAATCCGTTTAATATGTTGTCCTCGGGTAGAGGACATATCAGATATTAAACTGATAAGAACAGATACTACACTTGATCTTAGCCAAAAGGCCGAGAAGCGATGGGACCCAAGCGTCTGATTTCCGAGCACAGCTCTGGGGCCGGACCCCACTCGACGCGGTTCCCTGTCGGTGACACAAAAGCCAGACTGGCTGCATTATAGCCCCTCCGCCCAACTTCTCCACTGCGCAGCCCTCGCTGCCGATTGACTTTTCACAAACTCAAAGGGCTCGGCCGTACGGCAGAGCCTCCCAAAAATAGCTTGAACTCGTTGGTGTTCCTCTCCACGGAAGTCTTTAGTAAAAGGCGAAAGACTTGTGCGTTATGAAGAGAAGCCAGAGTCGGTGGAGCCCGTCTCCTCCCAGGCAGCCCAGGACCCTATCTGTCCCAGTCTCCACCCTCGCGGTTGGCTTCTGGTTGCCTGCCGAGTGCCGAATCCCGAATCCCAGCTGCCGCCCCCGATCCCCCAGCCCTCCCCATGCTCTCACAGGCTCTGACCAACGGGGTCTCGGAGATAAGAGCCTGGGCAGGCTGGGAAAAGTCTGACGTTTGGCAGGCAGGCAGGCGGGCTGGGGAGGACGCACTTTGCTTGGACTGGTTTGTGCAAAAGCACCAGCGGCACCTGGTGAAAGCTGCCAGGCCACTTGAGGCCCTTCCTTTGAGCCACGTGCAAAGTGCCATCTGAAAGTCTGTGTTTGGCCATGGCTTGGTTTTCAACAAGGCGAGAGAAGGGTTGCACCGTTCCCGGCGACACTGCAATGCCGGGTCGATGCGTGGAGTGAACGGAGCAAGCCCTTTTTCAGCTCCGGTGGCAAAAATCCGTTTAATATGTTGTCCTCGGGTAGAGGACATATCAGATATTAAACTGATAAGAACAGATACTACACTTGATCTTAGCCAAAAGGCCGAGAAGCGATGGGACCCAAGCGTCTGATTTCCGAGCACAGCTCTGGGGCCGGACCCCACTCGACGCGGTTCCCTGTCGGTGACACAAAAGCCAGACTGGCTGCATTATAGCCCCTCCGCCCAACTTCTCCACTGCGCAGCCCTCGCTGCCGATTGACTTTTCACAAACTCAAAGGGCTCGGCCGTACGGCAGAGCCTCCCAAAAATAGCTTGAACTCGTTGGTGTTCCTCTCCACGGAAGTCTTTAGTAAAAGGCGAAAGACTTGTGCGTTATGAAGAGAAGCCAGAGTCGGTGGAGCCCGTCTCCTCCCAGGCAGCCCAGGACCCTATCTGTCCCAGTCTCCACCCTCGCGGTTGGCTTCTGGTTGCCTGCCGAGTGCCGAATCCCGAATCCCAGCTGCCGCCCCCGATCCCCCAGCCCTCCCCATGCTCTCACAGGCTCTGACCAACGGGGTCTCGGAGATAAGAGCCTGGGCAGGCTGGGAAAAGTCTGACGTTTGGCAGGCAGGCAGGCGGGCTGGGGAGGACGCACTTTGCTTGGACTGGTTTGTGCAAAAGCACCAGCGGCACCTGGTGAAAGCTGCCAGGCCACTTGAGGCCCTTCCTTTGAGCCACGTGCAAAGTGCCATCTGAAAGTCTGTGTTTGGCCATGGCTTGGTTTTCAACAAGGCGAGAGAAGGGTGCACCGTTCCCGGCGACACTGCAATGCCGGGTCGATGCGTGGAGTGAACGGAGCAAGCCCCTTTTTCAGCTCCCGGTGGCAAAAATCCGTTTAATATGTTGTCCTCGGGTAGAGGACATATCAGATATTAAACTGATAAGAACAGATACTACACTTGATCTTAGCCAAAAGGCCGAGAAGCGATGGGACCCAAGCGTCTGATTTCCGAGCACAGCTCTGGGGCCGGACCCCACTCGACGCGGTTCCCTGTCGGTGACACAAAAGCCAGACTGGCTGCATTATAGCCCCTCCGCCCACTTCTCCACTGCGCAGCCCTCGCTGCCGATTGACTTTTCACAAACTCAAAGGGCTCGGCCGTACGGCAGAGCCTCCCAAAAATAGCTTGAACTCGTTGGTGTTCCTCTCCACGGAAGTCTTTAGTAAAAGGCGAAAGACTTGTGCGTTATGAAGAGAAGCCAGAGTCGGTGGAGCCCGTCTCCTCCCAGGCAGCCCAGGACCCTATCTGTCCCAGTCTCCACCCTCGCGGTTGGCTTCTGGTTGCCTGCCGAGTGCCGAATCCCGAATCCCAGCTGCCGCCCCCGATCCCCCAGCCCTCCCCATGCTCTCACAGGCTCTGACCAACGGGGTCTCGGAGATAAGAGCCTGGGCAGGCTGGGAAAAGTCTGACGTTTGGCAGGCAGGCAGGCGGGCTGGGGAGGACGCACTTTGCTTGGACTGGTTTGTGCAAAAGCACCAGCGGCACCTGGTGAAAGCTGCCAGGCCACTTGAGGCCCTTCCTTTGAGCCACGTGCAAAGTGCCATCTGAAAGTCTGTGTTTGGCCATGGCTTGGTTTTCAACAAGGCGAGAGAAGGGTGCACCGTTCCCGGCGACACTGCAATGCCGGGTCGATGCGTGGAGTGAACGGAGCAAGCCCCTTTTTCAGCTCCCGGTGGCAAAAATCCGTTTAATATGTTGTCCTCGGGTAGAGGACATATCAGATATTAAACTGATAAGAACAGATACTACACTTGATCTTAGCCAAAAGGCCGAGAAGCGATGGGACCCAAGCGTCTGATTTCCGAGCACAGCTCTGGGGCCGGACCCCACTCGACGCGGTTCCCTGTCGGTGACACAAAAGCCAGACTGGCTGCATTATAGCCCCTCCGCCCAACTTCTCCACTGCGCAGCCCTCGCTGCCGATTGACTTTTCACAAACTCAAAGGGCTCGGCCGTACGGCAGAGCCTCCCAAAAATAGCTTGAACTCGTTGGTGTTCCTCTCCACGGAAGTCTTTAGTAAAAGGCGAAAGACTTGTGCGTTATGAAGAGAAGCCAGAGTCGGTGGAGCCCGTCTCCTCCCAGGCAGCCCAGGACCCTATCTGTCCCAGTCTCCACCCTCGCGGTTGGCTTCTGGTTGCCTGCCGAGTGCCGAATCCCGAATCCCAGCTGCCGCCCCGATCCCCAGCCCTCCCCATGCTCTCACAGGCTCTGACCAACGGGGTCTCGGAGATAAGAGCCTGGGCAGGCTGGGAAAAGTCTGACGTTTGGCAGGCAGGCAGGCGGGCTGGGGAGGACGCACTTTGCTTGGACTGGTTTGTGCAAAAGCACCAGCGGCACCTGGTGAAAGCTGCCAGGCCACTTGAGGCCCTTCCTTTGAGCCACGTGCAAAGTGCCATCTGAAAGTCTGTGTTTGGCCATGGCTTGGTTTTCAACAAGGCGAGAGAAGGGTGCACCGTTCCCGGCGACACTGCAATGCCGGGTCGATGCGTGGAGTGAACGGAGCAAGCCCCTTTTTCAGCTCCCGGTGGCAAAAATCCGTTTAATATGTTGTCCTCGGGTAGAGGACATATCAGATATTAAACTGATAAGAACAGATACTACACTTGATCTTAGCCAAAAGGCCGAGAAGCGATGGGACCCAAGCGTCTGATTTCCGAGCACAGCTCTGGGGCCGGACCCCACTCGACGCGGTTCCCTGTCGGTGACACAAAAGCCAGACTGGCTGCATTATAGCCCCTCCGCCCAACTTCTCCACTGCGCAGCCCTCGCTGCCGATTGACTTTTCACAAACTCAAAGGGCTCGGCCGTACGGCAGAGCCTCCCAAAAATAGCTTGAACTCGTTGGTGTTCCTCTCCACGGAAGTCTTTAGTAAAAGGCGAAAGACTTGTGCGTTATGAAGAGAAGCCAGAGTCGGTGGAGCCCGTCTCCTCCCAGGCAGCCCAGGACCCTATCTGTCCCAGTCTCCACCCTCGCGGTTGGCTTCTGGTTGCCTGCCGAGTGCCGAATCCCGAATCCCAGCTGCCGCCCCCGATCCCCCAGCCCTCCCCATGCTCTCACAGGCTCTGACCAACGGGGTCTCGGAGATAAGAGCCTGGGCAGGCTGGGAAAAGTCTGACGTTTGGCAGGCAGGCAGGCGGGCTGGGGAGGACGCACTTTGCTTGGACTGGTTTGTGCAAAAGCACCAGCGGCACCTGGTGAAAGCTGCCAGGCCACTTGAGGCCCTTCCTTTGAGCCACGTGCAAAGTGCCATCTGAAAGTCTGTGTTTGGCCATGGCTTGGTTTTCAACAAGGCGAGAGAAGGGTGCACCGTTCCCGGCGACACTGCAATGCCGGGTCGATGCGTGGAGTGAACGGAGCAAGCCCCTTTTTCAGCTCCCGGTGGCAAAAATCCGTTTAATATGTTGTCCTCGGGTAGAGGACATATCAGATATTAAACTGATAAGAACAGATACTACACTTGATCTTAGCCAAAAGGCCGAGAAGCGATGGGACCCAAGCGTCTGATTTCCGAGCACAGCTCTGGGGCCGGACCCCACTCGACGCGGTTCCCTGTCGGTGACACAAAAGCCAGACTGGCTGCATTATAGCCCCTCCGCCCAACTTCTCCACTGCGCAGCCCTCGCTGCCGATTGACTTTTCACAAACTCAAAGGGCTCGGCCGTACGGCAGAGCCTCCCAAAAATAGCTTGAACTCGTTGGTGTTCCTCTCCACGGAAGTCTTTAGTAAAAGGCGAAAGACTTGTGCGTTATGAAGAGAAGCCAGAGTCGGTGGAGCCCGTCTCCTCCCAGGCAGCCCAGGACCCTATCTGTCCCAGTCTCCACCCTCGCGGTTGGCTTCTGGTTGCCTGCCGAGTGCCGAATCCCGAATCCCAGCTGCCGCCCCCGATCCCCCAGCCCTCCCCATGCTCTCACAGGCTCTGACCAACGGGGTCTCGGAGATAAGAGCCTGGGCAGGCTGGGAAAAGTCTGACGTTTGGCAGGCAGGCAGGCGGGCTGGGGAGGACGCACTTTGCTTGGACTGGTTTGTGCAAAAGCACCAGCGGCACCTGGTGAAAGCTGCCAGGCCACTTGAGGCCCTTCCTTTGAGCCACGTGCAAAGTGCCATCTGAAAGTCTGTGTTTGGCCATGGCTTGGTTTTCAACAAGGCGAGAGAAGGGTGCACCGTTCCCGGCGACACTGCAATGCCGGGTCGATGCGTGGAGTGAACGGAGCAAGCCCCTTTTTCAGCTCCCGGTGGCAAAAATCCGTTTAATATGTTGTCCTCGGGTAGAGGACATATCAGATATTAAACTGATAAGAACAGATACTACACTTGATCTTAGCCAAAAGGCCGAGAAGCGATGGGACCCAAGCGTCTGATTTCCGAGCACAGCTCTGGGGCCGGACCCCACTCGACGCGGTTCCCTGTCGGTGACACAAAAGCCAGACTGGCTGCATTATAGCCCCTCCGCCCAACTTCTCCACTGCGCAGCCCTCGCTGCCGATTGACTTTTCACAAACTCAAAGGGCTCGGCCGTACGGCAGAGCCTCCCAAAAATAGCTTGAACTCGTTGGTGTTCCTCTCCACGGAAGTCTTTAGTAAAAGGCGAAAGACTTGTGCGTTATGAAGAGAAGCCAGAGTCGGTAGAGCCCGTCTCCTCCCAGGCAGCCCAGGACCCTATCTGTCCCAGTCTCCACCCTCGCGGTTGGCTTCTGGTTGCCTGCCGAGTGCCGAATCCCGAATCCCAGCTGCCGCCCCCGATCCCCCAGCCCTCCCCATGCTCTCACAGGCTCTGACCAACGGGGTCTCGGAGATAAGAGCCTGGGCAGGCTGGGAAAAGTCTGACGTTTGGCAGGCAGGCAGGCGGGCTGGGGAGGACGCACTTTGCTTGGACTGGTTTGTGCAAAAGCACCAGCGGCACCTGGTGAAAGCTGCCAGGCCACTTGAGGCCCTTCCTTTGAGCCACGTGCAAAGTGCCATCTGAAAGTCTGTGTTTGGCCATGGCTTGGTTTTCAACAAGGCGAGAGAAGGGTGCACCGTTCCCGGCGACACTGCAATGCCGGGTCGATGCGTGGAGTGAACGGAGCAAGCCCCTTTTTCAGCTCCCGGTGGCAAAAATCCGTTTAATATGTTGTCCTCGGGTAGAGGACATATCAGATATTAAACTGATAAGAACAGATACTACACTTGATCTTAGCCAAAAGGCCGAGAAGCGATGGGACCCAAGCGTCTGATTTCCGAGCACAGCTCTGGGGCCGGACCCCACTCGACGCGGTTCCCTGTCGGTGACACAAAAGCCAGACTGGCTGCATTATAGCCCCTCCGCCCAACTTCTCCACTGCGCAGCCCTCGCTGCCGATTGACTTTTCACAAACTCAAAGGGCTCGGCCGTACGGCAGAGCCTCCCAAAAATAGCTTGAACTCGTTGGTGTTCCTCTCCACGGAAGTCTTTAGTAAAAGGCGAAAGACTTGTGCGTTATGAAGAGAAGCCAGAGTCGGTGGAGCCCGTCTCCTCCCAGGCAGCCCAGGACCCTATCTGTCCCAGTCTCCACCCTCGCGGTTGGCTTCTGGTTGCCTGCCGAGTGCCGAATCCCGAATCCCAGCTGCCGCCCCCGATCCCCAGCCCTCCCCATGCTCTCACAGGCTCTGACCAACGGGGTCTCGGAGATAAGAGCCTGGGCAGGCTGGGAAAGTCTGACGTTTGGCAGGCAGGCAGGCGGGCTGGGAGGACGCACTTTGCTTGGACTGGTTTGTGCAAAAGCACCAGCGGCACCTGGTGAAAGCTGCCAGGCCACTTGAGGCCCTTCCTTTGAGCCACGTGCAAAGTGCCATCTGAAAGTCTGTGTTTGGCCATGGCTTGGTTTTCAACAAGGCGAGAGAAGGGTGCACCGTTCCCGGCGACACTGCAATGCCGGGTCGATGCGTGGAGTGAACGGAGCAAGCCCCTTTTTCAGCTCCGGTGGCAAAAATCCGTTTAATATGTTGTCCTCGGGTAGAGGACATATCAGATATTAAACTGATAAGAACAGATACTACACTTGATCTTAGCCAAAAGGCCGAGAAGCGATGGGACCCAAGCGTCTGATTTCCGAGCACAGCTCTGGGGCCGGACCCCACTCGACGCGGTTCCCTGTCGGTGACACAAAAGCCAGACTGGCTGCATTATAGCCCCTCCGCCCAACTTCTCCACTGCGCAGCCCTCGCTGCCGATTGACTTTTCACAAACTCAAAGGGCTCGGCCGTACGGCAGAGCCTCCCAAAAATAGCTTGAACTCGTTGGTGTTCCTCTCCACGGAAGTCTTTAGTAAAAGGCGAAAGACTTGTGCGTTATGAAGAGAAGCCAGAGTCGGTGGAGCCCGTCTCCTCCCAGGCAGCCCAGGACCCTATCTGTCCCAGTCTCCACCCTCGCGGTTGGCTTCTGGTTGCCTGCCGAGTGCCGAATCCCGAATCCCAGCTGCCGCCCCCGATCCCCCAGCCCTCCCCATGCTCTCACAGGCTCTGACCAACGGGGTCTCGGAGATAAGAGCCTGGGCAGGCTGGGAAAAGTCTGACGTTTGGCAGGCAGGCAGGCGGGCTGGGGAGGACGCACTTTGCTTGGACTGGTTTGTGCAAAAGCACCAGCGGCACCTGGTGAAAGCTGCCAGGCCACTTGAGGCCCTTCCTTTGAGCCACGTGCAAAGTGCCATCTGAAAGTCTGTGTTTGGCCATGGCTTGGTTTTCAACAAGGCGAGAGAAGGGTGCACCGTTCCGGCGACACTGCAATGCCGGGTCGATGCGTGGAGTGAACGGAGCAAGCCCCTTTTCAGCTCCCGGTGGCAAAAATCCGTTTAATATGTTGTCCTCGGGTAGAGGACATATCAGATATTAAACTGATAAGAACAGATACTACACTTGATCTTAGCCAAAAGGCCGAGAAGCGATGGGACCCAAGCGTCTGATTTCCGAGCACAGCTCTGGGGCCGGACCCCACTCGACGCGGTTCCCTGTCGGTGACACAAAAGCCAGACTGGCTGCATTATAGCCCCTCCGCCCAACTTCTCCACTGCGCAGCCCTCGCTGCCGATTGACTTTTCACAAACTCAAAGGGCTCGGCCGTACGGCAGAGCCTCCCAAAAATAGCTTGAACTCGTTGGTGTTCCTCTCCACGGAAGTCTTTAGTAAAAGGCGAAAGACTTGTGCGTTATGAAGAGAAGCCAGAGTCGGTGGAGCCCGTCTCCCCCAGGCAGCCCAGGACCCTATCTGTCCCAGTCTCCACCCTCGCGGTTGGCTTCTGGTTGCCTGCCGAGTGCCGAATCCCGAATCCCAGCTGCCGCCCCCGATCCCCAGCCCTCCCCATGCTCTCACAGGCTCTGACCAACGGGGTCTCGGAGATAAGAGCCTGGGCAGGCTGGGAAAAGTCTGACGTTTGGCAGGCAGGCAGGCGGGCTGGGGAGGACGCACTTTGCTTGGACTGGTTTGTGCAAAAGCACCAGCGGCACCTGGTGAAAGCTGCCAGGCCACTTGAGGCCCTTCCTTTGAGCCACGTGCAAAGTGCCATCTGAAAGTCTGTGTTTGGCCATGGCTTGGTTTTCAACAAGGCGAGAGAAGGGTTGCACCGTTCCCGGCGACACTGCAATGCCGGGTCGATGCGTGGAGTGAACGGAGCAAGCCCCTTTTTCAGCTCCCGGTGGCAAAAATCCGTTTAATATGTTGTCCTCGGGTAGAGGACATATCAGATATTAAACTGATAAGAACAGATACTACACTTGATCTTAGCCAAAGGCCGAGAAGCGATGGGACCCAAGCGTCTGATTTCCGAGCACAGCTCTGGGGCCGGACCCCACTCGACGCGGTTCCCTGTCGGTGACACAAAAGCCAGACTGGCTGCATTATAGCCCCTCCGCCCAACTTCTCCACTGCGCAGCCCTCGCTGCCGATTGACTTTTCACAAACTCAAAGGGCTCGGCCGTACGGCAGAGCCTCCCAAAAATAGCTTGAACTCGTTGGTGTTCCTCTCCACGGAAGTCTTTAGTAAAAGGCGAAAGACTTGTGCGTTATGAAGAGAAGCCAGAGTCGGTAGAGCCCGTCTCCTCCCAGGCAGCCCAGGACCCTATCTGTCCCAGTCTCCACCCTCGCGGTTGGCTTCTGGTTGCCTGCCGAGTGCCGAATCCCGAATCCCAGCTGCCGCCCCCGATCCCCAGCCCTCCCCATGCTCTCACAGGCTCTGACCAACGGGGTCTCGGAGATAAGAGCCTGGGCAGGCTGGGAAAAGTCTGACATTTGGCAGGCAGGCAGGCGGGCTGGGGAGGACGCACTTTGCTTGGACTGGTTTGTGCAAAAGCACCAGCGGCACCTGGTGAAAGCTGCCAGGCCACTTGAGGCCCTTCCTTTGAGCCACGTGCAAAGTGCCATCTGAAAGTCTGTGTTTGGCCATGGCTTGGTTTTCAACAAGGCGAGAGAAGGGTGCACCGTTCCCGGCGACACTGCAATGCTGGGTCGATGCGTGGAGTGAACGGAGCAAGCCCCTTTTTCAGCTCCCGGTGGCAAAAATCCGTTTAATATGTTGTCCTCGGGTAGAGGACATATCAGATATTAAACTGATAAGAACAGATACTACACTTGATCTTAGCCAAAAGGCCGAGAAGCGATGGGACCCAAGCGTCTGATTTCCGAGCACAGCTCTGGGGCCGACCCCACTCGACGCGGTTCCCTGTCGGTGACACAAAAGCCAGACTGGCTGCATTATAGCCCCTCCGCCCAACTTCTCCACTGCGCAGCCCTCGCTGCCGATTGACTTTTCACAAACTCAAAGGGCTCGGCCGTACGGCAGAGCCTCCCAAAAATAGCTTGAACTCGTTGGTGTTCCTCTCCACGGAAGTCTTTAGTAAAAGGCGAAAGACTTGTGCGTTATGAAGAGAAGCCAGAGTCGGTAGAGCCCGTCTCCTCCCAGGCAGCCCAGGACCCTATCTGTCCCAGTCTCCACCCTCGCGGTTGGCTTCTGGTTGCCTGCCGAGTGCCGAATCCCGAATCCCAGCTGCCGCCCCCGATCCCCCAGCCCTCCCCATGCTCTCACAGGCTCTGACCAACGGGGTCTCGGAGATAAGAGCCTGGGCAGGCTGGGAAAAGTCTGACGTTTGGCAGGCAGGCAGGCGGGCTGGGGAGGACGCACTTTGCTTGGACTGGTTTGTGCAAAAGCACCAGCGGCACCTGGTGAAAGCTGCCAGGCCACTTGAGGCCCTTCCTTTGAGCCACGTGCAAAGTGCCATCTGAAAGTCTGTGTTTGGCCATGGCTTGGTTTTCAACAAGGCGAGAGAAGGGTGCACCGTTCCCGGCGACACTGCAATGCCGGGTCGATGCGTGGAGTGAACGGAGCAAGCCCCTTTTTCAGCTCCCGGTGGCAAAAATCCGTTTAATATGTTGTCCTCGGGTAGAGGACATATCAGATATTAAACTGATAAGAACAGATACTACACTTGATCTTAGCCAAAAGGCCGAGAAGCGATGGGACCCAAGCGTCTGATTTCCGAGCACAGCTCTGGGGCCGGACCCCACTCGACGCGGTTCCCTGTCGGTGACACAAAAGCCAGACTGGCTGCATTATAGCCCCTCCGCCCAACTTCTCCACTGCGCAGCCCTCGCTGCCGATTGACTTTTCACAAACTCAAAGGGCTCGGCCGTACGGCAGAGCCTCCCAAAAATAGCTTGAACTCGTTGGTGTTCCTCTCCACGGAAGTCTTTAGTAAAAGGCGAAAGACTTGTGCGTTATGAAGAGAAGCCAGAGTCGGTAGAGCCCGTCTCCTCCCAGGCAGCCCAGGACCCTATCTGTCCCAGTCTCCACCCTCGCGGTTGGCTTCTGGTTGCCTGCCGAGTGCCGAATCCCGAATCCCAGCTGCCGCCCCCGATCCCCCAGCCCTCCCCATGCTCTCACAGGCTCTGACCAACGGGGTCTCGGAGATAAGAGCCTGGGCAGGCTGGGAAAAGTCTGACGTTTGGCAGGCAGGCAGGCGGGCTGGGGAGGACGCACTTTGCTTGGACTGGTTTGTGCAAAAGCACCAGCGGCACCTGGTGAAAGCTGCCAGGCCACTTGAGGCCCTTCCTTTGAGCCACGTGCAAAGTGCCATCTGAAAGTCTGTGTTTGGCCATGGCTTGGTTTTCAACAAGGCGAGAGAAGGGTGCACCGTTCCCGGCGACACTGCAATGCCGGGTCGATGCGTGGAGTGAACGGAGCAAGCCCCTTTTTCAGCTCCCGGTGGCAAAAATCCGTTTAATATGTTGTCCTCGGGTAGAGGACATATCAGATATTAAACTGATAAGAACAGATACTACACTTGATCTTAGCCAAAAGGCCGAGAAGCGATGGGACCCAAGCGTCTGATTTCCGAGCACAGCTCTGGGGCCGGACCCCACTCGACGCGGTTCCCTGTCGGTGACACAAAAGCCAGACTGGCTGCATTATAGCCCCTCCGCCCAACTTCTCCACTGCGCAGCCCTCGCTGCCGATTGACTTTTCACAAACTCAAAGGGCTCGGCCGTACGGCAGAGCCTCCCAAAAATAGCTTGAACTCGTTGGTGTTCCTCTCCACGGAAGTCTTTAGTAAAAGGCGAAAGACTTGTGCGTTATGAAGAGAAGCCAGAGTCGGTAGAGCCCGTCTCCTCCCAGGCAGCCCAGGACCCTATCTGTCCCAGTCTCCACCCTCGCGGTTGGCTTCTGGTTGCCTGCCGAGTGCCGAATCCCGAATCCCAGCTGCCGCCCCCGATCCCCCAGCCCTCCCCATGCTCTCACAGGCTCTGACCAACGGGGTCTCGGAGATAAGAGCCTGGGCAGGCTGGGAAAAGTCTGACGTTTGGCAGGCAGGCAGGCGGGCTGGGGAGGACGCACTTTGCTTGGACTGGTTTGTGCAAAAGCACCAGCGGCACCTGGTGAAAGCTGCCAGGCCACTTGAGGCCCTTCCTTTGAGCCACGTGCAAAGTGCCATCTGAAAGTCTGTGTTTGGCCATGGCTTGGTTTTCAACAAGGCGAGAGAAGGGTGCACCGTTCCCGGCGACACTGCAATGCCGGGTCGATGCGTGGAGTGAACGGAGCAAGCCCCTTTTTCAGCTCCCGGTGGCAAAAATCCGTTTAATATGTTGTCCTCGGGTAGAGGACATATCAGATATTAAACTGATAAGAACAGATACTACACTTGATCTTAGCCAAAAGGCCGAGAAGCGATGGGACCCAAGCGTCTGATTTCCGAGCACAGCTCTGGGGCCGGACCCCACTCGACGCGGTTCCCTGTCGGTGACACAAAAGCCAGACTGGCTGCATTATAGCCCCTCCGCCCAACTTCTCCACTGCGCAGCCCTCGCTGCCGATTGACTTTTCACAAACTCAAAGGGCTCGGCCGTACGGCAGAGCCTCCCAAAAATAGCTTGAACTCGTTGGTGTTCCTCTCCACGGAAGTCTTTAGTAAAAGGCGAAAGACTTGTGCGTTATGAAGAGAAGCCAGAGTCGGTAGAGCCCGTCTCCTCCCAGGCAGCCCAGGACCCTATCTGTCCCAGTCTCCACCCTCGCGGTTGGCTTCTGGTTGCCTGCCGAGTGCCGAATCCCGAATCCCAGCTGCCGCCCCGATCCCCCAGCCCTCCCCATGCTCTCACAGGCTCTGACCAACGGGGTCTCGGAGATAAGAGCCTGGGCAGGCTGGGAAAAGTCTGACGTTTGGCAGGCAGGCAGGCGGGCTGGGGAGGACGCACTTTGCTTGGACTGGTTTGTGCAAAAGCACCAGCGGCACCTGGTGAAAGCTGCCAGGCCACTTGAGGCCCTTCCTTTGAGCCACGTGCAAAGTGCCATCTGAAAGTCTGTGTTTGGCCATGGCTTGGTTTTCAACAAGGCGAGAGAAGGGTGCACCGTTCCCGGCGACACTGCAATGCCGGGTCGATGCGTGGAGTGAACGGAGCAAGCCCCTTTTTCAGCTCCCGGTGGCAAAAATCCGTTTAATATGTTGTCCTCGGGTAGAGGACATATCAGATATTAAACTGATAAGAACAGATACTACACTTGATCTTAGCCAAAAGGCCGAGAAGCGATGGGACCCAAGCGTCTGATTTCCGAGCACAGCTCTGGGGCCGGACCCCACTCGACGCGGTTCCCTGTCGGTGACACAAAAGCCAGACTGGCTGCATTATAGCCCCTCCGCCCAACTTCTCCACTGCGCAGCCCTCGCTGCCGATTGACTTTTCACAAACTCAAAGGGCTCGGCCGTACGGCAGAGCCTCCCAAAAATAGCTTGAACTCGTTGGTGTTCCTCTCCACGGAAGTCTTTAGTAAAAGGCGAAAGACTTGTGCGTTATGAAGAGAAGCCAGAGTCGGTAGAGCCCGTCTCCTCCCAGGCAGCCCAGGACCCTATCTGTCCCAGTCTCCACCCTCGCGGTTGGCTTCTGGTTGCCTGCCGAGTGCCGAATCCCGAATCCCAGCTGCCGCCCCCGATCCCCCAGCCCTCCCCATGCTCTCACAGGCTCTGACCAACGGGGTCTCGGAGATAAGAGCCTGGGCAGGCTGGGAAAAGTCTGACGTTTGGCAGGCAGGCAGGCGGGCTGGGGAGGACGCACTTTGCTTGGACTGGTTTGTGCAAAAGCACCAGCGGCACCTGGTGAAAGCTGCCAGGCCACTTGAGGCCCTTCCTTTGAGCCACGTGCAAAGTGCCATCTGAAAGTCTGTGTTTGGCCATGGCTTGGTTTTCAACAAGGCGAGAGAAGGGTGCACCGTTCCCGGCGACACTGCAATGCCGGGTCGATGCGTGGAGTGAACGGAGCAAGCCCCTTTTTCAGCTCCCGGTGGCAAAAATCCGTTTAATATGTTGTCCTCGGGTAGAGGACATATCAGATATTAAACTGATAAGAACAGATACTACACTTGATCTTAGCCAAAAGGCCGAGAAGCGATGGGACCCAAGCGTCTGATTTCCGAGCACAGCTCTGGGGCCGGACCCCACTCGACGCGGTTCCCTGTCGGTGACACAAAAGCCAGACTGGCTGCATTATAGCCCCTCCGCCCAACTTCTCCACTGCGCAGCCCTCGCTGCCGATTGACTTTTCACAAACTCAAAGGGCTCGGCCGTACGGCAGAGCCTCCCAAAAATAGCTTGAACTCGTTGGTGTTCCTCTCCACGGAAGTCTTTAGTAAAAGGCGAAAGACTTGTGCGTTATGAAGAGAAGCCAGAGTCGGTAGAGCCCGTCTCCTCCCAGGCAGCCCAGGACCCTATCTGTCCCAGTCTCCACCCTCGCGGTTGGCTTCTGGTTGCCTGCCGAGTGCCGAATCCCGAATCCCAGCTGCCGCCCCGATCCCCCAGCCCTCCCCATGCTCTCACAGGCTCTGACCAACGGGGTCTCGGAGATAAGAGCCTGGGCAGGCTGGGAAAAGTCTGACGTTTGGCAGGCAGGCAGGCGGGCTGGGGAGGACGCACTTTGCTTGGACTGGTTTGTGCAAAAGCACCAGCGGCACCTGGTGAAAGCTGCCAGGCCACTTGAGGCCCTTCCTTTGAGCCACGTGCAAAGTGCCATCTGAAAGTCTGTGTTTGGCCATGGCTTGGTTTTCAACAAGGCGAGAGAAGGGTGCACCGTTCCGGCGACACTGCAATGCCGGGTCGATGCGTGGAGTGAACGGAGCAAGCCCCTTTTTCAGCTCCCGGTGGCAAAAATCCGTTTAATATGTTGTCCTCGGGTAGAGGACATATCAGATATTAAACTGATAAGAACAGATACTACACTTGATCTTAGCCAAAAGGCCGAGAAGCGATGGGACCCAAGCGTCTGATTTCCGAGCACAGCTCTGGGGCCGGACCCCACTCGACGCGGTTCCCTGTCGGTGACACAAAAGCCAGACTGGCTGCATTATAGCCCCTCCGCCCAACTTCTCCACTGCGCAGCCCTCGCTGCCGATTGACTTTTCACAAACTCAAAGGGCTCGGCCGTACGGCAGAGCCTCCCAAAAATAGCTTGAACTCGTTGGTGTTCCTCTCCACGGAAGTCTTTAGTAAAAGGCGAAAGACTTGTGCCTTATGAAGAGAAGCCAGAGTCGGTAGAGCCCGTCTCCTCCCAGGCAGCCCAGGACCCTATCTGTCCCAGTCTCCACCCTCGCGGTTGGCTTCTGGTTGCCTGCCGAGTGCCGAATCCCGAATCCCAGCTGCCGCCCCCGATCCCCCAGCCCTCCCCATGCTCTCACAGGCTCTGACCAACGGGGTCTCGGAGATAAGAGCCTGGGCAGGCTGGGAAAAGTCTGACGTTTGGCAGGCAGGCAGGCGGGCTGGGGAGGACGCACTTTGCTTGGACTGGTTTGTGCAAAAGCACCAGCGGCACCTGGTGAAAGCTGCCAGGCCACTTGAGGCCCTTCCTTTGAGCCACGTGCAAAGTGCCATCTGAAAGTCTGTGTTTGGCCATGGCTTGGTTTTCAACAAGGCGAGAGAAGGGTGCACCGTTCCCGGCGACACTGCAATGCCGGGTCGATGCGTGGAGTGAACGGAGCAAGCCCCTTTTCAGCTCCCGGTGGCAAAAATCCGTTTAATATGTTGTCCTCGGGTAGAGGACATATCAGATATTAAACTGATAAGAACAGATACTACACTTGATCTTAGCCAAAAGGCCGAGAAGCGATGGGACCCAAGCGTCTGATTTCCGAGCACAGCTCTGGGGCCGGACCCCACTCGACGCGGTTCCCTGTCGGTGACACAAAAGCCAGACTGGCTGCATTATAGCCCCTCCGCCCAACTTCTCCACTGCGCAGCCCTCGCTGCCGATTGACTTTTCACAAACTCAAAGGGCTCGGCCGTACGGCAGAGCCTCCCAAAAATAGCTTGAACTCGTTGGTGTTCCTCTCCACGGAAGTCTTTAGTAAAAGGCGAAAGACTTGTGCGTTATGAAGAGAAGCCAGAGTCGGTAGAGCCCGTCTCCTCCCAGGCAGCCCAGGACCCTATCTGTCCCAGTCTCCACCCTCGCGGTTGGCTTCTGGTTGCCTGCCGAGTGCCGAATCCCGAATCCCAGCTGCCGCCCCCGATCCCCCAGCCCTCCCCATGCTCTCACAGGCTCTGACCAACGGGGTCTCGGAGATAAGAGCCTGGGCAGGCTGGGAAAAGTCTGACGTTTGGCAGGCAGGCAGGCGGGCTGGGGAGGACGCACTTTGCTTGGACTGGTTTGTGCAAAAGCACCAGCGGCACCTGGTGAAAGCTGCCAGGCCACTTGAGGCCCTTCCTTTGAGCCACGTGCAAAGTGCCATCTGAAAGTCTGTGTTTGGCCATGGCTTGGTTTTCAACAAGGCGAGAGAAGGGTGCACCGTTCCCGGCGACACTGCAATGCCGGGTCGATGCGTGGAGTGAACGGAGCAAGCCCCTTTTTCAGCTCCCGGTGGCAAAAATCCGTTTAATATGTTGTCCTCGGGTAGAGGACATATCAGATATTAAACTGATAAGAACAGATACTACACTTGATCTTAGCCAAAAGGCCGAGAAGCGATGGGACCCAAGCGTCTGATTTCCGAGCACAGCTCTGGGGCCGGACCCCACTCGACGCGGTTCCCTGTCGGTGACACAAAAGCCAGACTGGCTGCATTATAGCCCCTCCGCCCAACTTCTCCACTGCGCAGCCCTCGCTGCCGATTGACTTTTCACAAACTCAAAGGGCTCGGCCGTACGGCAGAGCCTCCCAAAAATAGCTTGAACTCGTTGGTGTTCCTCTCCACGGAAGTCTTTAGTAAAAGGCGAAAGACTTGTGCGTTATGAAGAGAAGCCAGAGTCGGTAGAGCCCGTCTCCTCCCAGGCAGCCCAGGACCCTATCTGTCCCAGTCTCCACCCTCGCGGTTGGCTTCTGGTTGCCTGCCGAGTGCCGAATCCCGAATCCCAGCTGCCGCCCCCGATCCCCCAGCCCTCCCCATGCTCTCACAGGCTCTGACCAACGGGGTCTCGGAGATAAGAGCCTGGGCAGGCTGGGAAAAGTCTGACGTTTGGCAGGCAGGCAGGCGGGCTGGGGAGGACGCACTTTGCTTGGACTGGTTTGTGCAAAAGCACCAGCGGCACCTGGTGAAAGCTGCCAGGCCACTTGAGGCCCTTCCTTTGAGCCACGTGCAAAGTGCCATCTGAAAGTCTGTGTTTGGCCATGGCTTGGTTTTCAACAAGGCGAGAGAAGGGTGCACCGTTCCCGGCGACACTGCAATGCCGGGTCGATGCGTGGAGTGAACGGAGCAAGCCCCTTTTTCAGCTCCCGGTGGCAAAAATCCGTTTAATATGTTGTCCTCGGGTAGAGGACATATCAGATATTAAACTGATAAGAACAGATACTACACTTGATCTTAGCCAAAAGGCCGAGAAGCGATGGGACCCAAGCGTCTGATTTCCGAGCACAGCTCTGGGGCCGGACCCCACTCGACGCGGTTCCCTGTCGGTGACACAAAAGCCAGACTGGCTGCATTATAGCCCCTCCGCCCAACTTCTCCACTGCGCAGCCCTCGCTGCCGATTGACTTTTCACAAACTCAAAGGGCTCGGCCGTACGGCAGAGCCTCCCAAAAATAGCTTGAACTCGTTGGTGTTCCTCTCCACGGAAGTCTTTAGTAAAAGGCGAAAGACTTGTGCGTTATGAAGAGAAGCCAGAGTCGGTAGAGCCCGTCTCCTCCCAGGCAGCCCAGGACCCTATCTGTCCCAGTCTCCACCCTCGCGGTTGGCTTCTGGTTGCCTGCCGAGTGCCGAATCCCGAATCCCAGCTGCCGCCCCCGATCCCCCAGCCCTCCCCATGCTCTCACAGGCTCTGACCAACGGGGTCTCGGAGATAAGAGCCTGGGCAGGCTGGGAAAAGTCTGACGTTTGGCAGGCAGGCAGGCGGGCTGGGGAGGACGCACTTTGCTTGGACTGGTTTGTGCAAAAGCACCAGCGGCACCTGGTGAAAGCTGCCAGGCCACTTGAGGCCCTTCCTTTGAGCCACGTGCAAAGTGCCATCTGAAAGTCTGTGTTTGGCCATGGCTTGGTTTTCAACAAGGCGAGAGAAGGGTGCACCGTTCCCGGCGACACTGCAATGCCGGGTCGATGCGTGGAGTGAACGGAGCAAGCCCCTTTTTCAGCTCCCGGTGGCAAAAATCCGTTTAATATGTTGTCCTCGGGTAGAGGACATATCAGATATTAAACTGATAAGAACAGATACTACACTTGATCTTAGCCAAAAGGCCGAGAAGCGATGGGACCCAAGCGTCTGATTTCCGAGCACAGCTCTGGGGCCGGACCCCACTCGACGCGGTTCCCTGTCGGTGACACAAAAGCCAGACTGGCTGCATTATAGCCCCTCCGCCCAACTTCTCCACTGCGCAGCCCTCGCTGCCGATTGACTTTTCACAAACTCAAAGGGCTCGGCCGTACGGCAGAGCCTCCCAAAAATAGCTTGAACTCGTTGGTGTTCCTCTCCACGGAAGTCTTTAGTAAAAGGCGAAAGACTTGTGCGTTATGAAGAGAAGCCAGAGTCGGTGGAGCCCGTCTCCTCCCAGGCAGCCCAGGACCCTATCTGTCCCAGTCTCCACCCTCGCGGTTGGCTTCTGGTTGCCTGCCGAGTGCCGAATCCCGAATCCCAGCTGCCGCCCCCGATCCCCCAGCCCTCCCCATGCTCTCACAGGCTCTGACCAACGGGGTCTCGGAGATAAGAGCCTGGGCAGGCTGGGAAAAGTCTGACGTTTGGCAGGCAGGCAGGCGGGCTGGGGAGGACGCACTTTGCTTGGACTGGTTTGTGCAAAAGCACCAGCGGCACCTGGTGAAAGCTGCCAGGCCACTTGAGGCCCTTCCTTTGAGCCACGTGCAAAGTGCCATCTGAAAGTCTGTGTTTGGCCATGGCTTGGTTTTCAACAAGGCGAGAGAAGGGTGCACCGTTCCCGGCGACACTGCAATGCCGGGTCGATGCGTGGAGTGAACGGAGCAAGCCCCTTTTTCAGCTCCCGGTGGCATAAATACGTTTAATATGTTGTCCTCGGGTAGAGGACATATCAGATATTAAACTGATAAGAACAGATACTACACTTGATCTTAGCCAAAAGGCCGAGAAGCGATGGGACCCAAGCGTCTGATTTCCGAGCACAGCTCTGGGGCCGGACCCCACTCGACGCGGTTCCCTGTCGGTGACACAAAAGCCAGACTGGCTGCATTATAGCCCCTCCGCCCAACTTCTCCACTGCGCAGCCCTCGCTGCCGATTGACTTTTCACAAACTCAAAGGGCTCGGCCGTACGGCAGAGCCTCCCAAAAATAGCTTGAACTCGTTGGTGTTCCTCTCCACGGAAGTCTTTAGTAAAAGGCGAAAGACTTGTGCGTTATGAAGAGAAGCCAGAGTCGGTAGAGCCCGTCTCCTCCCAGGCAGCCCAGGACCCTATCTGTCCCAGTCTCCACCCTCGCGGTTGGCTTCTGGTTGCCTGCCGAGTGCCGAATCCCGAATCCCAGCTGCCGCCCCCGATCCCCCAGCCCTCCCCATGCTCTCACAGGCTCTGACCAACGGGGTCTCGGAGATAAGAGCCTGGGCAGGCTGGGAAAAGTCTGACGTTTGGCAGGCAGGCAGGCGGGCTGGGGAGGACGCACTTTGCTTGGACTGGTTTGTGCAAAAGCACCAGCGGCACCTGGTGAAAGCTGCCAGGCCACTTGAGGCCCTTCCTTTGAGCCACGTGCAAAGTGCCATCTGAAAGTCTGTGTTTGGCCATGGCTTGGTTTTCAACAAGGCGAGAGAAGGGTGCACCGTTCCCGGCGACACTGCAATGCCGGGTCGATGCGTGGAGTGAACGGAGCAAGCCCCTTTTTCAGCTCCCGGTGGCAAAAATCCGTTTAATATGTTGTCCTCGGGTAGAGGACATATCAGATATTAAACTGATAAGAACAGATACTACACTTGATCTTAGCCAAAAGGCCGAGAAGCGATGGGACCCAAGCGTCTGATTTCCGAGCACAGCTCTGGGGCCGGACCCCACTCGACGCGGTTCCCTGTCGGTGACACAAAAGCCAGACTGGCTGCATTATAGCCCCTCCGCCCAACTTCTCCACTGCGCAGCCCTCGCTGCCGATTGACTTTTCACAAACTCAAAGGGCTCGGCCGTACGGCAGAGCCTCCCAAAAATAGCTTGAACTCGTTGGTGTTCCTCTCCACGGAAGTCTTTAGTAAAAGGCGAAAGACTTGTGCGTTATGAAGAGAAGCCAGAGTCGGTAGAGCCCGTCTCCTCCCAGGCAGCCCAGGACCCTATCTGTCCCAGTCTCCACCCTCGCGGTTGGCTTCTGGTTGCCTGCCGAGTGCCGAATCCCGAATCCCAGCTGCCGCCCCCGATCCCCCAGCCCTCCCCATGCTCTCACAGGCTCTGACCAACGGGGTCTCGGAGATAAGAGCCTGGGCAGGCTGGGAAAAGTCTGACGTTTGGCAGGCAGGCAGGCGGGCTGGGGAGGACGCACTTTGCTTGGACTGGTTTGTGCAAAAGCACCAGCGGCACCTGGTGAAAGCTGCCAGGCCACTTGAGGCCCTTCCTTTGAGCCACGTGCAAAGTGCCATCTGAAAGTCTGTGTTTGGCCATGGCTTGGTTTTCAACAAGGCGAGAGAAGGGTGCACCGTTCCCGGCGACACTGCAATGCCGGGTCGATGCGTGGAGTGAACGGAGCAAGCCCCTTTTTCAGCTCCCGGTGGCAAAAATCCGTTTAATATGTTGTCCTCGGGTAGAGGACATATCAGATATTAAACTGATAAGAACAGATACTACACTTGATCTTAGCCAAAAGGCCGAGAAGCGATGGGACCCAAGCGTCTGATTTCCGAGCACAGCTCTGGGGCCGGACCCCACTCGACGCGGTTCCCTGTCGGTGACACAAAAGCCAGACTGGCTGCATTATAGCCCCTCCGCCCAACTTCTCCACTGCGCAGCCCTCGCTGCCGATTGACTTTTCACAAACTCAAAGGGCTCGGCCGTACGGCAGAGCCTCCCAAAAATAGCTTGAACTCGTTGGTGTTCCTCTCCACGGAAGTCTTTAGTAAAAGGCGAAAGACTTGTGCGTTATGAAGAGAAGCCAGAGTCGGTAGAGCCCGTCTCCTCCCAGGCAGCCCAGGACCCTATCTGTCCCAGTCTCCACCCTCGCGGTTGGCTTCTGGTTGCCTGCCGAGTGCCGAATCCCGAATCCCAGCTGCCGCCCCCGATCCCCCAGCCCTCCCCATGCTCTCACAGGCTCTGACCAACGGGGTCTCGGAGATAAGAGCCTGGGCAGGCTGGGAAAAGTCTGACGTTTGGCAGGCAGGCAGGCGGGCTGGGGAGGACGCACTTTGCTTGGACTGGTTTGTGCAAAAGCACCAGCGGCACCTGGTGAAAGCTGCCAGGCCACTTGAGGCCCTTCCTTTGAGCCACGTGCAAAGTGCCATCTGAAAGTCTGTGTTTGGCCATGGCTTGGTTTTCAACAAGGCGAGAGAAGGGCGCACCGTTCCCGGCGACACTGCAATGCCGGGTCGATGCGTGGAGTGAACGGAGCAAGCCCCTTTTTCAGCTCCCGGTGGCAAAAATCCGTTTAATATGTTGTCCTCGGGTAGAGGACATATCAGATATTAAACTGATAAGAACAGATACTACACTTGATCTTAGCCAAAAGGCCGAGAAGCGATGGGACCCAAGCGTCTGATTTCCGAGCACAGCTCTGGGGCCGGACCCCACTCGACGCGGTTCCCTGTCGGTGACACAAAAGCCAGACTGGCTGCATTATAGCCCCTCCGCCCAACTTCTCCACTGCGCAGCCCTCGCTGCCGATTGACTTTTCACAAACTCAAAGGGCTCGGCCGTACGGCAGAGCCTCCCAAAAATAGCTTGAACTCGTTGGTGTTCCTCTCCACGGAAGTCTTTAGTAAAAGGCGAAAGACTTGTGCGTTATGAAGAGAAGCCAGAGTCGGTAGAGCCCGTCTCCTCCCAGGCAGCCCAGGACCCTATCTGTCCCAGTCTCCACCCTCGCGGTTGGCTTCTGGTTGCCTGCCGAGTGCCGAATCCCGAATCCCAGCTGCCGCCCCCGATCCCCCAGCCCTCCCCATGCTCTCACAGGCTCTGACCAACGGGGTCTCGGAGATAAGAGCCTGGGCAGGCTGGGAAAAGTCTGACGTTTGGCAGGCAGGCAGGCGGGCTGGGGAGGACGCACTTTGCTTGGACTGGTTTGTGCAAAAGCACCAGCGGCACCTGGTGAAAGCTGCCAGGCCACTTGAGGCCCTTCCTTTGAGCCACGTGCAAAGTGCCATCTGAAAGTCTGTGTTTGGCCATGGCTTGGTTTTCAACAAGGCGAGAGAAGGGTGCACCGTTCCCGGCGACACTGCAATGCCGGGTCGATGCGTGGAGTGAACGGAGCAAGCCCCTTTTTCAGCTCCCGGTGGCAAAAATCCGTTTAATATGTTGTCCTCGGGTAGAGGACATATCAGATATTAAACTGATAAGAACAGATACTACACTTGATCTTAGCCAAAAGGCCGAGAAGCGATGGGACCCAAGCGTCTGATTTCCGAGCACAGCTCTGGGGCCGGACCCCACTCGACGCGGTTCCCTGTCGGTGACACAAAAGCCAGACTGGCTGCATTATAGCCCCTCCGCCCAACTTCTCCACTGCGCAGCCCTCGCTGCCGATTGACTTTTCACAAACTCAAAGGGCTCGGCCGTACGGCAGAGCCTCCCAAAAATAGCTTGAACTCGTTGGTGTTCCTCTCCACGGAAGTCTTTAGTAAAAGGCGAAAGACTTGTGCGTTATGAAGAGAAGCCAGAGTCGGTAGAGCCCGTCTCCTCCCAGGCAGCCCAGGACCCTATCTGTCCCAGTCTCCACCCTCGCGGTTGGCTTCTGGTTGCCTGCCGAGTGCCGAATCCCGAATCCCAGCTGCCGCCCCCGATCCCCCAGCCCTCCCCATGCTCTCACAGGCTCTGACCAACGGGGTCTCGGAGATAAGAGCCTGGGCAGGCTGGGAAAAGTCTGACGTTTGGCAGGCAGGCAGGCGGGCTGGGGAGGACGCACTTTGCTTGGACTGGTTTGTGCAAAAGCACCAGCGGCACCAGGGGCCTCATGTATCAATGTTGCGTACGCACAAAAAAGTGGCGTACGTCATTTTCCACGCCAACGTTCAGATGTATCAAAAGTGAAATGACCGTGGAAAAGTGCGGTGGCCCACGCCAACTCCATAGCTGGCGTACGCACGTTTCTACAGCTATTGTTCCTTTGGCGACACTTAGAGGTGAAGCTGGGAAACTGTTAATAATGTGAAAACAATTAGTCCTCAGAGTAATGTGCACATCAGAGACACATTTATGAACAACTAACCCATCCACATGTTGCAATTAGATAGGTGGATAGAAAAGCATGTGCAAAGTGGTGCAGGAAATATGTCAGCTTTAGTCTTAAGATATTGCAGATGCTGCAGTGCGAAGTGCACACGAGTCCCGGAGGTTTTTTTTTTTTTTTTGTACATGATGACTCCGAGGGCAATTCTCTTGGAACTGAGCGCAGTGCGCTGCGACCGGCCTGAGAGCGCGACACGGCGGGGAGCCATGGGTCGCCTCCATTCAGGTGCTGACCACACTGTGAACAGGAAGCATTTTTATACTATAAATGTACAGATCATATGTGATGCGTAAATGCATCACATATTAACAAACATTGTGGCGAGATGGCTGGTTCAGCGCATGGTTCATTCATTCAGCATAGCTGGGGACAGATTACAGCCTGGGACTGTATGCGCGCAAAGTAAATGTATTTGTTTAATTGTCCTATGTAACCCCCCGTCCCGATGCACATTGAGCATGTCTGCCGAAATATCACGCTGTCAGTGACTTTCTTTTTGCTGGTTAAACTACACAGACTGTGTGAAGTACTTCATGTCAATAAACACATGCGTAAAGTTGGACATGTGTCTTTATCAGCCTCCCTGGCGCACTTCTGCATTTATTTACTACGCGATCTGTGTATAAAAAAAGGCAAATAAAATTTTAAATCCATTTCACATAATTTAATTAGAGTACATTGTCTGCTTTCATTTGGGATGACAGCGGTCCTCCGCCTCACGTTCACCTTTATATAACACACACACTCTCCCACCCCCTTTGTGATGGTGCCGGAGGACGGCAAAAAAAAAAAAAAAAAGATGTTTACACGGCTCAACTTTATCGAGGAGCACCTTCCACTCAAATTTGGTTAAATTGCTGTTCCTCACAGTTTCTCATGGTGTTATCTGACCGTAAAGAGAAGGGAATCTTTGGTGCAGGCCTTATTTACATTGATTTGCATATTTAAATGGAGGCGTGGACAGGGAGGAGATTACCACTTCGGCATGTGCGCTCAATTCCACGTTGATTGGGATGTACAAAGGAAAAGTGCTTGGATCCATGCGTACGCACACTTTGATACATCAGATTTTCTTTGTGCGTACGACAGTTTCTGGATTTTGGCGTACGCCATGTTTCAGTATGAAATCCACGCAAGTATTGATACATGAGGCCCCAGGTGAAAGCTGCCAGGCCACTTGAGGCCCTTCCTTTGAGCCACGTGCAAAGTGCCATCTGAAAGTCTGTGTTTGGCCATGGCTTGGTTTTCAACAAGGCGAGAGAAGGGTGCACCGTTCCCGGCGACACTGCAATGCCGGGTCGATGCGTGGAGTGAACGGAGCAAGCCCCTTTTTCAGCTCCCGGTGGCAAAAATCCGTTTAATATGTTGTCCTCGGGTAGAGGACATATCAGATATTAAACTGATAAGAACAGATACTACACTTGATCTTAGCCAAAAGGCCGAGAAGCGATGGGACCCAAGCGTCTGATTTCCGAGCACAGCTCTGGGGCCGGACCCCACTCGACGCGGTTCCCTGTCGGTGACACAAAAGCCAGACTGGCTGCATTATAGCCCCTCCGCCCAACTTCTCCACTGCGCAGCCCTCGCTGCCGATTGACTTTTCACAAACTCAAAGGGCTCGGCCGTACGGCAGAGCCTCCCAAAAATAGCTTGAACTCGTTGGTGTTCCTCTCCACGGAAGTCTTTAGTAAAAGGCGAAAGACTTGTGCGTTATGAAGAGAAGCCAGAGTCGGTAGAGCCCGTCTCCTCCCAGGCAGCCCAGGACCCTATCTGTCCCAGTCTCCACCCTCGCGGTTGGCTTCTGGTTGCCTGCCGAGTGCCGAATCCCGAATCCCAGCTGCCGCCCCCGATCCCCCAGCCCTCCCCATGCTCTCACAGGCTCTGACCAACGGGGTCTCGGAGATAAGAGCCTGGGCAGGCTGGGAAAAGTCTGACGTTTGGCAGGCAGGCAGGCGGGCTGGGGAGGACGCACTTTGCTTGGACTGGTTTGTGCAAAAGCACCAGCGGCACCTGGTGAAAGCTGCCAGGCCACTTGAGGCCCTTCCTTTGAGCCACGTGCAAAGTGCCATCTGAAAGTCTGTGTTTGGCCATGGCTTGGTTTTCAACAAGGCGAGAGAAGGGTGCACCGTTCCCGGCGACACTGCAATGCCGGGTCGATGCGTGGAGTGAACGGAGCAAGCCCCTTTTTCAGCTCCCGGTGGCAAAAATCCGTTTAATATGTTGTCCTCGGGTAGAGGACATATCAGATATTAAACTGATAAGAACAGATACTACACTTGATCTTAGCCAAAAGGCCGAGAAGCGATGGGACCCAAGCGTCTGATTTCCGAGCACAGCTCTGGGGCCGGACCCCACTCGACGCGGTTCCCTGTCGGTGACACAAAAGCCAGACTGGCTGCATTATAGCCCCTCCGCCCAACTTCTCCACTGCGCAGCCCTCGCTGCCGATTGACTTTTCACAAACTCAAAGGGCTCGGCCGTACGGCAGAGCCTCCCAAAAATAGCTTGAACTCGTTGGTGTTCCTCTCCACGGAAGTCTTTAGTAAAAGGCGAAAGACTTGTGCGTTATGAAGAGAAGCCAGAGTCGGTAGAGCCCGTCTCCTCCCAGGCAGCCCAGGACCCTATCTGTCCCAGTCTCCACCCTCGCGGTTGGCTTCTGGTTGCCTGCCGAGTGCCGAATCCCGAATCCCAGCTGCCGCCCCCGATCCCCCAGCCCTCCCCATGCTCTCACAGGCTCTGACCAACGGGGTCTCGGAGATAAGAGCCTGGGCAGGCTGGGAAAAGTCTGACGTTTGGCAGGCAGGCAGGCGGGCTGGGGAGGACGCACTTTGCTTGGACTGGTTTGTGCAAAAGCACCAGCGGCACCTGGTGAAAGCTGCCAGGCCACTTGAGGCCCTTCCTTTGAGCCACGTGCAAAGTGCCATCTGAAAGTCTGTGTTTGGCCATGGCTTGGTTTTCAACAAGGCGAGAGAAGGGTGCACCGTTCCCGGCGACACTGCAATGCCGGGTCGATGCGTGGAGTGAACGGAGCAAGCCCCTTTTTCAGCTCCCGGTGGCAAAAATCCGTTTAATATGTTGTCCTCGGGTAGAGGACATATCAGATATTAAACTGATAAGAACAGATTTTTTCTTTCGAAAAATTTTATTGACACGTTTTTCAAACATTTTTTTCTTCAATCAATGACATTTTTACACACAATTTATTTCTTATTCTTTTTTTTCAGTACAACACAAGTTGGATAAAAGAAGACATGTCTACATAACAATGATAATTTAATATTTGTAAAAACAATTCATTAAAAGCTCAGTGTGTGAGGCTTGTTAAAATGTTTTACAAATAAGACATGTTTAAAAGAATGTGTGGTATTTAAAAGTTCATTGATGTGTTTCTGTCCATGTGTCCATAAAATTTCATCTAAAAGTGAGTGCTGAGGTTAAAAAGCTTTCCATGGTTGTGCAGGAGCGGGGTGAGTCCCTATCAAGGCTGCCTTCCTCCGCTCCCCCAAGCCTTTTTCCTCTCGGGACTCTGTTGTGGTGCTCAGAGGAGATCCTCGCCCTCAGCTCCTTCCCAGTCCTGCCAATCCCGGAGAGTCAGGCCGCCGCTGCTGGGACCTTTTCAGTGATGTGGCTCCGGCTCCTTCGTCCGAATGGGCACAGAGGCGATTCTTCTTTGTGGCTGTGTCCTAGGCCCGCCGCCTGCAGCTTCGGCCGCTCGGACCGTCGCTGCTGCCATACGGAGCACAGCCACGGGGGGGATCTGCTTGTGCTTTCTTACCAGCAAGTTTCTGGAGGTCCAGGTGGCGTCTACTATGGCGGCGAGGGTGAGCCACTGCTTGGCGAAGACAGGTGGTGGAATGTCTTCGCGGCTCACCCCATACAGCACAAGTTGTGCTGTAAGGACCTCCCTTGCTGGTAAGTACGGGAATTGCAAGGAGCCGGCCGTTGCCCACAGATCCTCAGCAGCGCTGCACTCCCAGAGCAGGTGCCTCACCGTCTCTGGCGCGCCACAACCAGGTCGGGGGCAGGTTGCGTGTTTCGCCATGCCTCTGGAGTGCATTACGGACCTGACCGGGAGGATCTCATGGGCCACCATCCATAACAGGTCCCGGAGTCGGTTTGGAAGAGCGGAGTGGTTCACGTTGCGCCAAACTGTGGAGGGCTCGCTGAGTGCGAGCCTGCGCACAGGACTCACTGGTTCCCGCTCCTGCACAACAGATAAAAGCATACGATGGTTTGTTAAAATCTGCAACTCTTCGTGCTCTAGGTTAAAATGCTTTAAAAACGTGCAAATAAAACTGTATGCAGGTGGCAAGTTAAAAGACACAGGAACTCTAAGATCAGTGGGTAAAAACTTTTTTCTTCTTAGGTAGGTCCCCATCCAGAACCGCGTCATTGCTGCTGTCTTTGGGTTTCTGGATGGGGCCGTAGCAGCTTTCAGGTGCAGGGTGGTGTACAGGGATCCTAAAAACTGGTACAGGTCTGGCACTTCTTTTCCTCCTTTCTCCTTTGGCCGCTTCATTATTTGTCTTTGGAGTCTCTCCCACTTGGATCCCCATAAAAAATAAAAGATGGCTCGTTCCAGGTCTAAAAGCACACTCCTAGGGGGGGTAAAAACAGAACTGACAAGTAAAAGCACAGGTAAAATCACTGCTTTTATGATTAAAACTTTGCCTTCTATCGTCAGTCCTCTAAGTCCCCAGAATCCTAGTCGCTTCTTAACTTTCCCTACCACGTCCGGCCAGTTTGTACTCCCCCCCCCCTTCCCTGTCAAATTTTATCCCCAGTATTTTCAGGTCAGTCTGGGTCACAGTCAGGGGAAGTCCTGTCATGTCAGTCGCTGTCCATGGGCCATAAAATTGGGCTTGCGTTTTTTCTCTATTTAGTTTGGCAGCAGAGGCCCGCCCAAACCAGTCAGTCAAGTCTAGCGTCCGGTTGACAGATAAAAGGTCGGTGCAAACAATGTTAAAATCGTCCATATATAAAAGGCACTTAATAAAAGAGCCCCTACCTCCCGGAATTGCCACCCCGTTGATCCATTTGTCCCTTCTCAAGATCTGCGCCAGTGGTTCTACGCAGATGACATAGAGGAGGGCAGATAACGGACAACCCTGACGGACACCGCAGCATATATCCACTGCTTTGGTAAGCTCCCCATTAACAAGGATTCTGCTTGTGATGCCCCGGTATAGCAGTCCCACCCACGCTATAAACCTATCAGGAAATCCCACTTTTTGCAGTACCTTAAAAAGGTACTGGTGCGAGACCCGATCAAATGCCTTCTCAAAGTCTAAATTTAGGACTATTAGTCGAATGTTTCTGTCTCTCGCGTAACAGATGGTGTCTCTGATCAGTACGAGGCTGTCGGTGATCTTCCTCCCCGGAATGGCGCAGCCTTGATCCGGGTGGATCACCTCCCCTAAAACCAAAGATAAACGACTAGCTAAAAGTTTACTAAAAAGTTTGCAGTCTACGTTTAAAAGAGTCACAGGTCTCCAATTTTTCAGGTCAGTCTTTTCGTCTTTTTTGTGTATTAGAGTCACTATCCCTACTCTAAAAGAGTCTGGTAACAGGTCAAGTCCTTCAAATTCGTTAAAAACAGTTAGAATGTCGTGTGCAATAAGATCCTTAAAAGTCAGATAAAACTCAAGGGGAAGTCCGTCTTGGCCAGGGGACTTCCCCTTCTTAAAATGTTTTAAAGCCTTATCTAACTCTAAAAGGGTAAAATCCTGTTCTAAAAGCACACTATCTTTAAAACTGTTTAAAATGGATTCTAAAACCTGTTCAGTAACCTTTTCATCTATTTCTTTTTCTTTGTACAATGTTTTATAGTAATTTTCCACGGTTTCTTTAACTTCCTGTGTGTTACTTGTGTAGTTTCCTTCTTTATTTTTCAGTTTGGTTAAAAGACCTCTTTTCCTTATTATTTTCTTAAAAAAGTATCGTGTACATTTTTCTCCTTCTTCTATTTCTTTCTCTCTACTTCTTATTATGGCTCCACGACTCTTGATTTCTGATATTTCTGTCATTTGTTTTTTTATTTCTAAAATTTCATTGTTAAAATCAAAACCCTGGCTTGTTAATAAAAAATATCGCTGCAGTCTTTTCTGCAGTCCCAACATGTGTCTGTTTTCCCTATCTTTCTTTTTCTTACCTAGCTGCCTAAAGAAAGTCCGGGTCCTCTCCTTCACCATTTCCCACCAGTGTGCTCGTGTTTGGTACAAGTCTTGAAGGGTCTGCCACTCCTTGTACTGCTCTCGGTATTCCCTGACTATCTCCCTATCTTCTAAAAGAGAGCAGTTGAGTTTCCACAGACCACTTCCTAAAGTCACACCTGAAGAGAGTGATAGGGTGCAGGATAGCATAACGTGATCTGAGAAGAAAACAGGGGTTAATCTAGCATCGGTGGGCGGGCAGTTGCGTGTAAAACAGTAGTCGATGCGAGAGGCTCTGGTGCTATCACCACTGAACCAGGTGAAGCCCTCCTCTCTGGGATGCATGGTTTTAAAACAGTCGACTAGCTTAAAATCCCTAACTATTCCTTGAAGTAAAACCGATGTTTTATCTATTTTAAAATCATCCCCTGCATCTTTTCTATCCTTCTTGCTTAAAACACAATTAAAATCTCCTCCTACCACTAATGGGACTCTACCTAACATGTGGGACTGCAGATCTTCTAAAAAGTCATACCTGTCGTTTTTGTCATTAAAACCATAGACGTTAAGAAGGTTAAAATCATTTTCCATAAATGAAAGGCGTGCTAAAAGAGCCCGCCCATCCTTCACCACAGTGCTGCCCTTCACCGAGATCAAGGGGTTTTTAATAAGTATGGCCACTCCATCTGATTTGTTTTCATTTGAACCACTGAATAGGGAGGTCCCGGGTGGCCACATTCCTTCCCATTTGCTATAGTGTTTTAAAAAGGGCAGGTTGCATTCCTGCAATAAAAACACATCTGAGTCAACAGACTGTAGGAAGGAAAATATACTTTGTGCTCTAACTCTTGACTTCACACTTCTCACATTGATTGTGGAAATGTTGAGAGCCATGAGTATGGAAATTAAAAACAACAGGTACTGCATTTTTTAAATAGTTTTTAAAAAGCCAGGGTTATGTCCATTTCACTCTTTTGTATCTTGTAACAGAAGCTCATTTCGCGTCTCATAACAATTAGGGGGCGAATCTAGAGTTTCTGATCTCCTGAAAGCATCATTTCCCAGTCTTTCATGTGGAGTTGATTGAAGTGAAATTGTCAGAAAAGAACACTGGTCAGTTGTGGAGCAGACATTTGGCCTCTCCTCAGGTGAGGTGGCAGTTCCAACATCTATACGCCCTCTCTTTTCTAAATTCTCTGCCACCTCAGGGCTGGATAGTTCTGACACATTTCTTTTCAGGAGGGGCTGTGCATCGGGGAAGGAGGCTTCACTGGACCCTTCTTCCACAATCTGGAGACTGGTGGAGGTTTCGGGTCCAGATTCACCGGCTGCCTGGCTCTCCATACTTTCCTGCTCTTCCCCCTCTGCTGGGGTGAGGCCAGGCCCCTCCCCTTTTCCCGCCTCACTGGGCTCCTCTCCTCCAATCACAGTTTTTGGCGGGAAATTTGAATTTTCCAGCCCCTCCCTTTCAATTAACACTTCTTGTCGGCCATTTTCCTCTTTTTTATCAATGTTCTCTTGCCTTCTTTGAGCTTTTAATTTGTTGGCAAATGATTTTGGGCAGTCTCTGAAGAGGTGGGTTGCCTCTCCACAGAGGTTGCATTTTCTCCTGTTTGGGCATTCCTCAAAGGAGTGCCCCACTTCCCTACATTTGCCACACACAGTTTTCTGGCAAGCTTCTACCAGGTGCCCATGCTCACCACACTTGCGGCACAGCTTCGGCATTCCCTGGTAGTGAATGTAGCCCCTGTTCTCTCCAAGGACTATCATGGATGGGAGATGTCTCAGGCCCTGGAAGCCCTGGGGGTCCTGCCATTGCTGGACAGGGACCCTCCAGGCACAATTCCAGATGCCATCCTCATCTCTCACCTTGGTAGCCTGGCCTTTGACAGTGCAATATCTCCCCAGCCATATGCAAATGTCCTCAGCATTTACTGTCTCATTGAACATCCTGACAATCACCACTTTCTGGGAGTTGTCAGTCAGTTTCTCCACAGCAAAAGCCTTAAACTGGGTCTTTACTTTTTCGAAACGATTCCAGAATTCTAGTAAGGTGGCAGCCGACACAAAACTCACGTCAAAACCTTTTCCAGAGGGCAGAGTCACAATACAGTTTAAAGATTCTGCTTTGAATCCAAGGGTCTGTTGAATTAGCTTCCTGGAGAAGTCCAGTCTGGACATCTCCAGGAGCTTTCCATCCACCTCCCTGAATAAAAAGCGCACACTCTGGTGCCTCCGCATGCCGGCACGGGCAGCCGACATGGCTGGAGGCACCTCAGTAAAAGAGCAAAATCAATAAATAAATAAAATCCAAGTAAAACCAACAAATAATAAAAAACAGAAGCGAGGTAAAACCAGTAAAACTTAAAAAATTGACTTACCTTGTGTGACTGTACTGAAAGGTAAGGCAATGAGGATTGTGCAAAAGAAGCAAATGTGCAAAACAAGCAATACAAACAAAACGTGCAAAACAAGCAAGGACAAAATCCAAAGGAATATCCCCTAAAAGTTACTAGGAAGAGTCCCACTGAAAGGGAACCTTCCTGCAACGCCGGGAGTGATCGCAGTCTTAGCCAAAAGGCCGAGAAGCGATGGGACCCAAGCGTCTGATTTCCAAGCACAGCTCTGGGGCCGGACCCCACTCGACGCGGTTCCCTGTCGGTGACACAAAAGCCAGACTGGCTGCATTATAGCCCCTCCGCCCAACTTCTCCACTGCGCAGCCCTCGCTGCCGATTGACTTTTCACAAACTCAAAGGGCTCGGCCGTACGGCACAGCCTCCCAAAAATAGCTTGAACTCGTTGGTGTTCCTCTCCACGGAAGTCTTTAGTAAAAGGCGAAAGACTTGTGCGTTATGAAGAGAAGCCAGAGTCGGTAGAGCCCGTCTCCGCCCAGGCAGCCCAGGACCCTATCTGTCCCAGTCTCCACCCTCGCGGTTGGCTTCTGGTTGCCTGCCGAGTGCCGAATCCCAGCTGCCGCCCCCGATCCCCCAGCCCTCCCCATGCTCTCACAGGCTCTGACCAACGGGGTCTCGGAGATAAGAGCCTGGGCAGGCTGGGAAAAGTCTGACGTTTGGCAGGCAGGCAGGCGGGCTGGGGAGGACGCACTTTGCTTGGACTGGTTTGTGCAAAAGCACCAGCGGCACCTGGTGAAAGCTGCCAGGCCACTTGAGGCCCTTCCTTTGAGCCACGTGCAAAGTGCCATCTGAAAGTCTGTGTTTGGCCATGGCTTGGTTTTCAACAAGGCGAGAGAAGGGTGCACCGTTCCCGGCGACACTGCAATGCCGGGTCGATGCGTGGAGTGAACGGAGCAAGCCCCTTTTTCAGCTCCCGGTGGCAAAAATCTGTTTAATATGTTGTCCTCGGGTAGAGGACATATCAGATATTAAACTGATAAGAACAGATTTTTTTTTTTTTTTTTTTTTTTTTTTCGAAAAATTTTATTGACACGTTTTTCAAACATTTTCTTTCTTCAATCAATGGAAATTTTTACACACAATTTCTTTCTTCTTTTTTCCTTCTTCTTTTTTCAGTACAATACAAGTTGGTTAAAGAAGACATGTCTACATAACAATGATAATTTAATATTTGTAAAAACAATTCATTAAAAGCTCAGTGTGTGAGGCTTGTTAAAATGTTTTACAAATATGACATGTTTAAAGGAATGTTTGTGTATGGTATTTAAAAGTTCATTGATGTGTGTGTCAGTCCATGTGTCTTTAAAAGTTCATTTAAAAGCGAGTGCAGAGGTTAAAATCCTTTCCATGGTTGTGCAGGAGCGGGGTGAGTCTCTATCAAGGCTGGCTCACTCCGCTCCCCCAAGCCGTTTTCCTCTCGGGACTCTGCTGTGGTGCTCAGAGGAGATCCTCGCCCTCAGCTCCTTCCCAGTCCTGCCAATCCCGGAGAGTCAGGCCGCCGCTGCTGGGACCTTTTCAGTGATGTGGCTCCGGCTCCTTCGTCCGAATGGGCACAGAGGCGATTCTTCTTTGTGGCTGTGTCCTAGGCCCGCCGCCTGCAGCTTCGGCCGCTCGGACCGTCGCTGCTGCCATACGGAGCACAGCCACGGGGGGGATCTGCTTGTGCTTTCTTACCAGCAAGTTTCTGGAGGTCCAGGTGGCGTCTACTATGGCGGCGAGGGTGAGCCACTGCTTGGCGAAGACAGGTGGTGGAATGTCTTCGCGGCTCACCCCATACAGCACAAGTTGTGCTGTAAGGACCTCCCTTGCTGGTAAGTACGGGAATTGCAAGGAGCCGGCCGTTGCCCACAGATCCTCAGCAGCGCTGCACTCCCAGAGCAGGTGCCTCACCGTCTCTGGCGCGCCACAACCAGGTCGGGGGCAGGTTGCGTGTTTCGCCATGCCTCTGGAGTGCATTACGGACCTGACCGGGAGGATCTCATGGGCCACCATCCATAACAGGTCCCGGAGTCGGTTTGGGAGAGCGGAGTGGTTCACGTTGCGCCAAACTGTGGAGGGCTCGCCGAGTGCGAGCCTGCGCACAGGACTCACTGGTTCCCGCTCCTGCACAACAGATAAAAGCATACGGTGGTTGGTTAAAATCTGCAACTCTTCGTGCTCTAGGTTAAAATGCTTTAAGAACGTGCAAATAAAACTGTATGCAGGTGGCAAGTTAAAAGACACAGGAACTCTAAGATCAGTGGGTAAAAACTTTTGTCTTCTTAGGTAGGTCCCCATCCAGAACCGCGTCATTGCTGCTGTCTTTGGGTTTCTGGATGGGGCCGTAGCAGCTTTCAGGTGCAGGGTGGTGTACAGGGATCCTAAAAACTGGTACAGGTCTGGCACTCCTTTTCCTCCTTTCTCCTTTGGCCGCTTCATTATTTGTCTTTGGAGTCTCTCCCACTTGGATCCCCATAAAAAATAAAAGATGGCTCGTTCCAGGTCTAAAAGCACACTCCTAGGGGGGGTAAAAACAGAACTGACAAGTAAAAGCACGGGTAAAATCACTGCTTTTATGATTAAAACTTTGCCTTCTATCGTCAGTCCTCTAAGTCCCCAGAATCCTAGTCGCTTCTTAACTTTCCCTACCACGTCCGGCCAGTTTGTACTCCCCCCCCCTTCCCTGTCAAATTTTATCCCCAGTATTTTCAGGTCAGTCTGGGTCACAGTCAGGGGAAGTCCTGTCATGTCAGTCGCTGTCCATGGGCCATAAAATTGGGCTTGCGTTTTTTCTCTATTTAGTTTGGCAGCAGAGGCCCGCCCAAACCAGTCAGTCAAGTCTAGCGTCCGGTTGATAGATAAAAGGTCGGTGCAAACAATGTTAAAATCGTCCATATATAAAAGGCACTTAATAAAAGAGCCCCTACCTCCCGGAATTGCCACCCTGTTGATCCATTTGTCCCTTCTCAAGATCTGCGCCAGTGGTTCTACGCAGATGACATAGAGGAGGGCAGATAACGGACAACCCTGACGGACACCGCAGCATATATCCACTGCTTTGGTAAGCTCCCCATTAACAAGGATTCTGCTTGTGATGCCCCGGTATAGCAGTCCCACCCACGCTATAAATCTATCAGGAAATCCCACTTTTTGCAGTACCTTAAAAAGGTACTGGTGCAAGACCCGATCAAATGCCTTCTCAAAGTCTAAATTTAGGACTATTAGTCGAATGTTTCTGTCTCTCGCGTAACAGATGGTGTCTCTGATCAGTACGAGGCTGTCGGTGATCTTCCTCCCCGGAATGGCGCAGCCTTGATCCGGGTGGATCACCTCCCCTAAAACCAAAGATAAACGACTAGCTAAAAGTTTACTAAAAAGTTTGCAGTCTACGTTTAAAAGAGTCACAGGTCTCCAGTTTTTCAGGTCAGTCTTTTCGTCTTTTTTATGTATTAAAGTCACTATCCCTACTCTAAAAGAGTCTGGTAACAGGTCAAGTCCTTCAAATTCGTTAAAAACAGTTAAAATGTCGTGTGCAATAAGATCCCTAAAAGTCAGATAAAACTCAAGGGGAAGTCCGTCTTGGCCAGGGGACTTCCCCTTCTTAAAATGTTTTAAAGACTTATCCAACTCTAAAAGGGTAAAATCCTGTTCTAAAAGCACACTATCTTTAAAACTGTTTGAAATGGATTCTAAAACCTGTTCAGTGACATTTTTATCTGTTTCCTTTTCTTCATACAATGTTTCATAGTAATTTTCCACAGTTTCTTTAACTTCCTGTGTGTTAGTTGTTAAGTTACCTTCTTTATTTTTCAATTCTGTTAAAAGACCTTTTCTCATTATTTTCTTAAAAAAGTAGCGTGTGCATTTTTCCCCTTCTTCTATTTCTCTTTCTTTGCTTCTTATTATGGCTCCACGACTCTTAATTTCTGATATTTCTGTCATTTGTTTTTTTATTTCTAAAATTTCATTGTTAAAATCAAAACCCTGGCTTGTTAATAAAAAATATCGCTGCAGTCTTTTCTGCAGTCCCAACATGTGTCTGTTTTCCCTATCTTTCTTTTTCTTACCTAGCTGCCTAAAGAAAGTCCGGGTCCTCTCCTTCACCATTTCCCACCAGTGTGCTCGTGTTTGGTACAAGTCTTGAAGGGTCTGCCACTCCAGGGGCTTTCACACTGGCAGGGCTCCAGCACGGTTCTGGTTCCCGAACGTGATTTTGAACCGGCCGGCGCGTTCAGACTGAAAAAAGAACTGGTTCGGTGCCTGAAAAGTCGGTTCGCAGTGGAACCAAAAATAGTTGGTTCGTCCTAGCGAACCGTGACATCATAAGTGGGCGTGTCGAGCGAGAGCAGGAGAGAAACACACGGAAAACAAACAAACAAGCACGAGGAGGACAGACAGCGGTGGTGATCATGGAAAAGAAAAATTCCCCGTGGTCAAAGACGGAAACCAAGTGTTTGGTGGCGATCTGGGCTTCTCCTGAATTCCAGGAAAAACTTGAGAGCTCCACAAGGAAGGGAAAACTTTATAAGGAACTGTCAGACGAGATGGCCAAGGCTGGGTTCACCCGTACGCCTGACCAAATCATAAATAAACTAAAAAAACTAAAGAAGGATTACAGGGACACGAGGAAAGACATGAACAAAAGTGGAGCTGGACGTGGCGACACAAGCGATCATTATGAGCTGCTGGACAGCGTCATGGGTCACAGACCAGCCAACGAGGTGACAGGGGCACTTGATTCCGCCACAGCCAGCACAACAATTGCGGAGTCCACGTCGTCCAAAGGCTCACACGATAGCGGTAGGTTGACCACACATGAATATGAATATGAATAAGAATCATTGCAGTTATACTAATTGTCGTGGAGATTATTGCAGTATTGCACAGATGAAGACTTGGCAATAGAGGATATTGTCGAAATAATATAACAACATGCAGTGTGTCAAAAAGGCTAATGACTCATCTGATTTAATATCACCTTCAGAATTATCTGACACCACCACCAACAGTGAGCCCTCCACCAGCAGACATGACACCAGTGCTGCTTCTGAGGAAATCCCTGACCAGAGTCAAACAAAGAAAAAAGGAAGTAGGTATTTGGGGCTAGATTTCAGTGATAATAATAATGATTATTTATAAAGATTGTCATGGATTTTAATGTAAAACACCCCTGGTTATATATGAAGTAACATATAGTTCAGGTGCATATTCAATCCGTCTTGTCGTCCTGACCTCAGGCGCCATCACGGAAAATGATTTCTGCATTGCTTAATACACATTTTCTGTTACCCAGGAAAAAGGAAGAGAGAGGTCAACCAGGACATCCTTGGTTACCTGAAGGAGTCAGATGAGAGGGCGGAGGCGAGGGAGGAGAGGATGATGCAGCAGATGCAGCAGAGCACCACTTCTCTGTTGGGGTTGGTGGAAAGGATGGTCTCTGCCATAGAGGGTGTCAGCAACCCAAACCAGGAACAAGAGTGAAACTCACATTTGCACTTTACTTTCACTGTTCAGTTTGTAGCGATGTTTTTGTTTACAGTTTCAACTTGAACGTTTAAAGTTCACATTTCCTTACTAGAAAGTGTACAGTTTACATTTGTGTGTGCCTTAATATGATGCAAAGATGGTGTCAATATATGTTTATATATTTATGTTTAAAATGAATATTTTACCTGACAGGCAGCTGCACCATCTGTCACACTATATTATTTGAATTATTGTATTTATTATTGTAAGAAAGACATGACACTTTTACTTTTTAAAGCAGAACTTTGCTGTTTGTGTTTACTTACATTTTGTTGTTGAAACAAAGGCAATGTATGAAAAAGGACCTTTTGTTAATAAAATAATTTATTAACATTAATGCCACATCTCTCTCAACATAAAAAGCAGTACACCAACATCTACACCAATGTTGTGAGATTATGGTCTCTGTTGGATCCAGTCAGCTGTTGACATATTCATGATAAGTGAGTACAAAAAATATTGCAGCAACGACTACAGTATGTGCAGACAACTGCATCATAACTAATAAATAAACCTGGTGAGAACTGATTAATGTTAACAAATTAATAGTCTCTCAAAGTAAGTCACTCATGTCAACTTGTATCATTTCCTTTTTTGACATCAAAATGTGGCCTCATGTTCAGGTCAGGTAAGAATATTCAAGAAATACAATAGAAAAGAAATAATGTACAGATTAATCATTATCATATTTTCATTTCACATACTGTATATTGGTTATTTTTCACTTGTGTTCAGGCAATGAAATCAAGAATGAAGTTATCTGCTAGGCATTTTCAACTGTGACTCCTGTCTTCCTCTGAAGTGTCATTTGACACATCAGCAGCACGTTGGATGATGCTTCTGAGGAAAACTGGAGTCACAGTTAAAACTGTCAAGCAGGTAACATCATTCTTGATTTCATTGTCTGAACACAAAGCAATGAAACACTGTACAGCATAATCCATCCATCAGTTATGAGTTGAAATATTCGAGCAGTGCAGCTCTCACATCAGCTCCTTCCTGGTGATGTTCCTGTAACATGCGAACAGGTGGCTGCACATTCTCCATCACTGGAGGGCCTTCCAGGTAACGGTCGCCATGCTCTTCACAAATGTTGTGCAAAACACAACATGCTAGGACCATCTTCTTGGTCTTGTCATTATCAGTTGCTGCATGGTTTTGAGTTGTATGCGAGCAAACAGCTGCAGTAGTAACACAAACGCTCGTAAAAAGTCAACACGATCAGCCATCTTGCCGTTGCTAGGGCCGCTCTGGCCGTTGCTGTGTTTACTTCCGCCTGTGTGACGCGGAATGACGTCCTCCCACTTTGGTTCCACTTAAAAAACAAAAACTGGTGTGAAAGCGGGCTGGTTCGCCAGACAGCACCAAGGTTCGAACCAAACCAGTGCTAGAACCAGAACCGTGCTGGAGCCCTGCAGTGTGAAAGCCCTATCCTTGTACTGCTCTCGGTATTCCCTGACTATCTCCCTATCTTCTAAAAGAGAGCAGTTGAGTTTCCACAGACCACTTCCTTAAGTCACACCTGAAGAGAGTGATAGGGTGCAGGATAGCATAACGTGATCTGAGAAGAAAACAGGGGTTAATCTAGCATCGGTGGGCGGGCAGTTGCGTGTAAAACAGTAGTCGATGCGAGAGGCTCTGGTGCTATCACCACTGAACCAGGTGAAGCCCTCCTCTCTGGGATGCATGGTTTTAAAACAGTCGACTAGCTTAAAATCCCTAACTATTCCTTGAAGTAAAACCGATGTTGTATCTATTTTAAAATCATCCCCTGCATCTTTCCTATCCTTCTAGCTTAAAACACAATTAAAATCTCCTCCTACCACTAATGGGACCCTACCTAACATGTGGGACTGCAGATCTTCTAAAAAGTCATACCTGTCGTTTTGTCATTAAAACCATAGACGTTAAGAAGGTTAAAATCATTTTCCATAAATGAAAGGCGTGCTAAAAGAGCCCGCCCATCCTTCACCACAGTGCTGCCCTTCACCGAGATCAAGGGGTTTTTAATAAGTATGGCCACTCCATCTGATTTGTTTTCATTTGAACCACTGAATAGGGAGGTCCCGGGTGGCCACATTCCTTCCCATTTGCTATAGTGTTTTAAAAAGGGCAGGTTGCATTCCTGCAATAAAAACACATCTGAGTCAACAGACTGTAGGAAGGAAAATATACTTTGTGCTCTAACTCTTGACTTCACACTTCTCACATTGATTGTGGAAATGTTGAGAGCCATGAGTATGGAGATTAAAAACAACAGGTACTGCATTTTTAAATAGTTTTTAAAAAACCAGGGTTATGTCCATTTCACTCTTTTGTATCTTGTAACAGAAGCTCATTTCGCGTCTCATAACAATTAGGGGGCGAATCTAGAGTTTCTGATCTCCTGAAAGCATCATTTCCCAGTCTTTCATGTGGAGTTGATTGAAGTGAAATTGTCAGAAAAGAACACTGGTCAGTTGTGGAGCAGACATTTGGCCTCTCCTCAGGTGAGGTGGCAGTTCCAACATCTATACGCCCTCTCTTTTCTAAGTTCTCTGCCACCTCAGGGCTGGATAGTTCTGACACATTTCTTTTCAGGAGGGGCTGTGCGTCGGGGAAGGAGGCTTCACTGGACCCTTCTTCCACAATCTGGAGACTGGTGGAGGTTTCGGGTCCAGATTCACCGTCTGCCTGGCTCTCCATACTTTCCTGCTCTTCCCCCTCTGCTGGGGTGAGGCCAGGCCCCTCCCCTTTTCCCGCCTCACTGGGCTCCTCTCCTCCAATCACAGTTTTTGGCGGGAAGTTTGAATTTTCCAGCCCCTCCCTTTCAATTATCACTTCTTGTCGGCCATTTTCTTCTTTTTTCTCTATGTTGTCTTGCCTTCTTTGAGCTTTTAATTTGTTGGCAAATGATTTTGGGCAGTCTCTGAAGAGGTGGGTTGCCTCTCCACAGAGGTTGCATTTTCTCCCGTTTGGGCATTCCTCAAAGGAGTGCCCCACTTCCCTACATTTGCCGCACACAGTTTTCTGGCAAGCTTCTACCAGGTGCCCATGCTCACCACACTTGCGGCACAGCTTCGGCATTCCCTGGTAGTGAATGTAGCCCCTGTTCTCTCCAAGGACTATCATGGATGGGAGATGTCTCAGGCCTTGGAAGCCCTGGGGATCCTGCCATTGCTGGACAGGGACCCTCCAGGCACAATTCCAGATGCCATCCTCATCTCTCACCTTGGTAGCCTGGCCTTTGACAGTGCAATATCTCCCCAGCCATATGCAAATGTCCTCAGCATTTACTGTCTCATTGAACATCCTGACAATCACCACTTTCTGGGAGTTTCTCAACAGCAAAAGCCTTAAACTGGGTCTTTACTTTTTCGAACCGATTCCAGAATTCTAGTAAGGTGGCAGCCGACACAAAACTCACGTCAAAACCTTTTCCAGAGGGCAGAGTCACAATACAGTTTAAAGATTCTGCTTTGAATCCAAGGGTCTGTTGAATTAGCTTCCGGACCGCAAATTTGCGAAGCGTTCCTCATTTTTGTGTATTTGCCTCAATTTTGTTGCTACACTCTAAGAAATGAAATTGCCATGTTGTTCATACTATGTCACTTTGTTATGGTGAAATTACTATAATTATTAGGTTTTTACTTAAAACATAATAAGGTTTCTTTGGAATAACGTAATAAAATGAGATGTTAAGGCTACAAAACACAGCATGTTCAAACTAACATAACTATCTCAATTAAATCAGACATGCACGCCCACGCAGGTGTCAGACATGCGCAGTAGGGTAGCCTACTTTCTTTCACTTTCAACCGTCACTGCAGTGCAATGTGCTCACAGCTCTGGGGGAAGTCAACGTCCTTAAAAGATTTGGTAAGTACAAAAGTTTCCTAAATAATAGTGTTAAACTGTACGTTGTGCCAACCGACGATAAGAGTTTTCAGTTTTTATTGCACTCGGTCATTTAGTTTAGGTAATTGTCATTGCTAGCTTAAAATGCACACACGGTTTCTTGCTAACGTTAGCAACGTTCTTGTGGGCTCGTCACTTGGTATAAAAAAAAAAAACATGCCGTCAGCGATTTTTTTTTTGTTTTGTTTTTTTACTTTATAACACCTAACAGGAGTGTAGCTGTGGTGTTTTTGGTTACACAGATCGTGCTGAGTGAGTGATAGGTTTGTATGCAATGTGGAAAGTTTTAGCTGTTAGCCCTGCAACAGACATGCAGGTGTTGTGGATACCTTAACTTAAGTTAATTAAACACGTTGTGGGTCACGCTAAAGATGTGACATGAAAATTAATTTCAGAGACTCTGGTTTAAATAATGTATCAGTTTCAATACGTTCTATGTGACGCAGGAGTGTTTTGTGTTTAGCAGATCTGTGCTTTTAAAGTAGCCTACTAATGTTACTTCTCTCCCATAAGGCTGTATGGCAATGTTGGTGATTAAAATGTTTATCTCTGACGTTTGGTAGGGATAAATTAGTTCAGGGTGTACCACTGAAATATTGTGCCACTGTTGTAAGTGTAACACTTAGATAGTTTTTTTTTTAAATGTTAGGCTATATCATATTGTAAAAAATCTCTCTTCTTTTTAGGCTCTGGATGTGGAGGTGCAAACGTCACTCCTACCAGGTACCAGTCACTAAAACAGATGTTTATGTTTACACTTCCACATTATGTGATCATTTTTGGTTTCATGTGAAATTCTGTCCTATCTGTTGCAGGTAAATGCAGAGTCCACCCACTTTACCACCGACTCCCTGCTTTTGACCCTTGTGACCCAACAGGATGATGACGGGAGGGGCAACAACACGCAGTATCAGCCCAATCCTGGTAGCCATGGACCAGGTGTGTACCCTCAGCATTTACTCTTAACATAAAAAAGCTGTTTGGTATTACTATATTTAACCTCTTTCCCTTGTTTTTTGAGTTTGAATCAAGTTTAAATGTTTTAGTCCCTTATCATAATCAAATTCATTATTATTAAAGCAGAAGTAAGCGATCCGGTCGTTTTGGCTAATGCTGCGTTCCAGGCAGGCTTTTGAAACCGTAAATTACAGCTTCAAGTCACAACTTACGACTTGTTGTGTTTCGTGTTTTTCCGACCTGTTTTACCTGTGAAAGTCACTATAACGGCCACTCGTAACTTCCGACCAGTGAACCCGTACCAGATCAAACTGGTACGACTTCACAGGCCGGAAAAACACGAGTTACGAGTTTCCTTGAACGCACCATAACAGTCCTCGTCCCTACGTCACCACATTCACGCGCATCCCTTGGCTGCACACACAGCCCTGCATGCCGTTCTCTCTCCTCATTGGATAAAAACTGTAGGATACGAGAAAAGTTTTCTCCTGGGCTCAGAGCAGAGCAGAGTGACTGACAGACCCGTGTTTCAGACCAAACACTCTATGTAAGTGATTGCTGTCAGAAGATATAACTATTTAAGACTTATATTAACACAAATATATCGCTTACTTCTGCTTTAACTCATGAGCATCTATCATTAACATAGTTTTTAATTCAGTTTCATAATTCTATATTCCTCTAGTTTATGTCACTCTTATGTTACTAATCACAAATCAGAAACCATTTAAAAAGGTTTATTAAAATCTGTTTTTGGTCTCCCACAGAGGCCAAGAATCGAAGAAGACCAGAATGCATACTTAAATGGATATCTTGACAACCTTGTCAAGGAGTATATGGTAAGTTATGACACTGTCGATCAAACATAGCTTTAGATTTAGTTGATTAATATAGAAAAATCTTTTTTTAAACACTGTTGACATACAATGGGTATGAGGAAAGTATTCCGAACCCCTTAAATTTGTCACCATTTGTAATGTTGCAGCTTTATGTTAAAAAAAAAACACTACCCCATCATGACAGCACAAACCCACAATTTTAGAAAGTTTTGCAAATTAATTAAAGAAAAACTGAAATATCACCTGAACGTTAAGTATTTAGACCGTTTGCTCTGACACTCACGTAGGTCATTCAGGTGCTGTCAAATTATTTTTTTCATCTTTGAGATGGTTCAACAACTTCATTAGAGTCTAGCTGTGTTGAGTTAAATAGTTTGGACATGATTTGAAAGGTACACACCTGTATAAAGAAGGCCTTACAGCTCTGAGCCGAACAGTTGGAGAAGAACCTTGGTCAGAGAGGAAACCAAGAACCCAAAGATCACTGTGGCTGAGCTCCAGACATCCTGTGTGGAGATGGGATCAAGTTCCAGAAGGTCAACCATCATCATTACTCACAGCCTTTCAGTGGTTGTTTGCAAACTCTATGCAGCCTTTCATGTGTCTGCACTGAGTAGAGACTTTCGTCCGTCCACTCTTCCATACTGACCAGATTGGTGGAGGCTGCAGTGATGGTTGACCTTCTGGAGCTTTCTCCCATCTCCACACAGGATCTCTGGAGCTCAGCCACAGTGATCTTTGTCAGAGTAAAGGGTCTAAATACTTATGTTCAGGTATTTTATTTCAGTTTTTCTTTAATTAATTTGCAAAAATTCCTAAAATTCTGGGTTTGTGCTGTCATGATTACTTGTGATTTCCTGACAAGAAAAACACAATTAAAAGTCTTATTCTTTTAAGACTCAATCAAATGCTAATACAAAATAACATTTATAATACACATGCTTGATTAATACTGTTTCTTTCTGCCATTAGGATGCTGATGTTGGTTGAGTGGGAGAAGTGGAGGAAGTGGATTTGGAAATTCACGCTGTGTAAACGAGAGGGAGAAGACGGAACAGATCCGCCTGTGGATGTTGGCATCATCGTTGAAAGATGTACAATGCTACAAGACCTGAGAGATGTGGCAAAAGGCTGTGCAGCCCCGTTGGGTCAATCGACGTATTGTTTAGACATGATCTATCCCAAGAACCTGCCATGATGGAAACAAGTTCTCTACTACGGTGCAGTTCATCAAGGACAAAGATTGCCAGCAAGACTGTGGATAAGAACTGTGCTTGGCTTTCTGATGATTCTTACTCAAGAAAAAAAAAACTGAATGTTTTTGGACTGTGGACTGATGCTGGACACAACTGTTAATCTTCAACATGTTATTTTGTTTGTCTGTACTTGTGTTTGACACTCCCACCTGTGGTACAGAGTTGGATTCCATTTAGGTGGAGGTCAAAGTAAGATTATTTGCAGTAAATTATGCAGTATTATTTAGTTGAATAGTCACACACACTCACGCACATACACACTTAGCAGCATCCACACATGCAAAATCATCATACAGCTACAAACATTCAGCACACAATGCAGCATACAACACTCATACAGTACATTAACATAAAACACCTTCACAAACACTCTGAAACATAAACAAGAGGCCAACAGCAAACATACAACTGATAAAAATGCATTAATGTTTGTGATTGTAAAGAAAGCCACATGTTTGGGGATATTGGTCAGGGATGGGTGTTGTTACATACATTTAGACTGTACTCATGACTTTGTTTTTTGTAATAATAATGCTTCCAGTCCTGAGTAAAATAAAGGATTAACTGAATTTAAGCAACTTAAATTGTATTCATTTGAGTCATCGTATTAACACAAACCTAATAATATGAGTTAAGTAAATTGAACTCAATCATATTAAGTTAATTGAATGAGGTGTCAGTAAAACCAACATAACATTGTTGTGGTTATGCAATTTGGTGATATTATGTAGCTTTAAAGTAAGATAGTTAAGTTGGATTTACTTAATATGTGTTATTCACATTAATAGTATATTGCTTTTCCTATTTAAACAACACAGTTTCGTGGGACCGGTTGACATAACTCGGTTAAGTAAAACCAACATTTCATTTCTTAGAGTGTATGTACAGTTTGAGACTCCATCAGAGCAGCTCTGGCTGCTGCCTCCCTCCCAGCCCACTGCGCCCCCTGTGGCGGAGCTCCGCTACTGCAGCCCAACGCAGAAGTTTGGTCGAAATCGGGCCAGAGCCGATTTTCAAAGATTTTTGACGTTTTTTTTTAAACTGTACATAACTGTAAATTAACAATACAACTCACGCAGATAAACGAAAATGAGGAACGCTTCACGAATTTTGCGTGTCATCCTTGCGCAGGGGCCATGCTAATCTTCTCTGTATCGATTCCAATTTATTGTATGCACTTGCCGAAGCAAGCACAATGACTCATGTGTGATGGCCCCCTTTTAATACCCAGTCAGGAGGCCCGACCCCCTGCCACCGGTGCGCCCCCCAGCGCTCCTGGCCTGAAAAGACAGGCCTTTTGGCTACAAAAACGTGAGTTTCCATTTTTAATCTACACATACATTTACAATGGTGATATTCTGGCAGTTTGACTTGTTTACAAGTTTAGCAAATTCACCAGAATGTGGCCAAAAGTAACCCCACAGGACAATCAGGATCCGTCTCCCCGGAGGAGGCCTTTATTTGGTAGGCCCTACGAGCGAAGAAGCAAAGGCCGTGCGCTGCGCTGCTTTTGGACGGTAGTGAAGGTGGCTGTTTGGTTTTTTGATTTGATTTGACAATCAGGATCCAAAAAAGCGTTTCTCATAAAATAAACAAAAATGAGGAACGCTTCACGAATTTGTGAAGCGTTCCTCATTTTTGTTTATTTGCCTCAATCTTGTTATTATGTACAGTTAGAGACTCCATCAGAGCAGCTCTGGCTGCTGCCTCCCTCTCAGACTTGTTTACAAGCTTAGCAAATTCACCAGCATGTGGCCAAAAGTAACCCCACAGGACAATCAGGATCCGTCTCCCCAGAGGAGGTCTTTTTTTGCTTGGCCCTACGAGCGAAGAAGCAAAGGCCGTGCGCTGCTTTTGGACGGTAGTGAAGGTGGCTGTTTGGTCTTTTGATTTGATTTGACAACCAGGATATATTTTTTCAAAAACTGTATATAACTGTACATTAACAATAAAACTCACGCAGATAAATGAAAATGCGGAACGCTTCACAAATTTGCGTGTCATCCTCAGGATGAGGAATGCTTTACGAATTTCAAATTCGTGAAGCGTTTCTCATAAAATAAACAAAAATGAGGAACGCTTCACGTGAAGCGTTCCTCAAATCTTTTCAAAGATTTTTAACGTTCGCGGGTGTCTGAAAAGTTTTCTTTGACCAAAAATCAAACATTTTCACAACATGTTATTGTGGAAAAACACATTTCATTAAAATTGGAACGATACAGAGAAGATTGTGCTGGTGCCTCGGATGACACGCAAATTCGTGAAGCGTTCCTCATTTTTGTGTATTTGCCTCAATTTTGTTGCTATGTACAGTTTGAGACTCCATCAGAGCAGCTCTGGCTGCTGCCTCCCTCCCAGCCCACTGCGCCCCCTGTGGCGGAGCTCCGCTACTGCAGCCCAACGCAGAAGTTTGGTCGAAATCGGACCAGAGCCGATTTTCAAAGATTTTTGACGTTTTTTTTTTTTTTTTAAACTGTACATAACTGTAAAATAACAATACAACTCACGCAGATAAACGAAAATGAGGAACGCGTCACGAATTTTGCGTGTCATCCTTGCGCCTCGGGGACAGCCATCTTCTCCCCCTGCAGACAGATGGGGTGTGCTCCCATTGGTCGACACCACACGCTTCTATTGGCTACTACACATGCGCAGCTCCACATACACAATGCATGGGGGGACAAATGAGAAGCTCTCTCATTGGCCCAAACACATGTACCGCGGCTCCGCCCCCCTGCACTGACAGACCCAGGTAGACGAAGAGTGATAGCCGCCATCACTCCCAGCTTCACCCCCTACGGAGGCCTTACGGAGCGAGCGAGCGAGAGAGAGAGCGAGTGAACGAACGAACGAACGAACGAAGTAAGTACTTTAAAAAATATATTTATATATATGTATTTTAAGTGTTTTTCTCCGGTTAACGAGCCGGTTAACGAGCCACCGTAACAGCGGTCGTGTGGCCGCTTGTTAGCCGGGCGATACGGCTCCGTGTGCGGCTGCCCGGCGGCTGGCTGCCCGCCGGCCGGTCGGTCGGTCAGGTCTAAATTCACGGTCATAGTCAAAAAATATCTGAATCATGTGTGTCGGAATAATATGCAGATTGTGCTTTTTATCATGTTCAACACTTCAGCGACAGTTTTGACAAAGTTAAGTTATGTTTTAGCTAGTTAACCAACCGTTATCATATTTTCCCTCCTCAATTAATTTATTCCCTCCATTACTTTTTCTTTTTTCCCTCCGTTTCAACCCAGCGCATTGCACAGTATATCGTGAGCTTTGAATTATACGTTTTTATCGGTATTTTATTTTATTATTTGCCTTATTCCAGTAATGTCGACGTTACTGCGTGTTAGGTAACGTAACGTTATGTCACTGTGTTGCTCACTCGTCTGGTTTCTTCTGGTTTTCAAATCTCAACTAAGGTCAGTGTGGAGATATAACGTTAACCTTATGCCCATGATATATTATTATTATATATATTATATCTGGCTGGATTTGATCGTTTTAACGTTGCTTCTGTAGTGATGCGTTCATGTTTCATATTCATATTTCTGTACAGTAAAATATCATAGCTGGTTGACACTCACATGTGAACGACTTAGTGTCCCAGCAGTAGCTATGTGTTCATGAGAACAGTTAAAGACAGGCTGTAATCAGTGGGGTTAAATAAGTCAGCAGCGACATATTTATGATAAACATCTGTCATAGCAATGAGATTTGTCATTTGTCAACCCTTTCTGTGCTATTTGTGTCTGTAAAAATAGGTACAACAACAATACTATACACTAAAACCTATGAACTAATAAACCCATGCATCATGTACTGTATATCTGCATCATATATTGGTCACCTCATCTCATGTTGTTTTTATGCTCTCACTCTTTTTCAGAATGGATTACCGTCCTGTTTTCAGGGTCCAGCCCACCACCTCGGAGCTTACCCTCCAGCCTTCACCTGAGGCAGCCAGGCTGGCCCAGGCCTACCGGCAGAGGTCAGCCTCGGCAGGCCCGGTGAAGAAGCCCGAGGTGGTGGCGGCCGAGGCCAGGGCCAGAGTGGTGGAGGCAGGCGGGGACCCCCGGTGCCCCAATCTGGTGCTCTGTGAGAGCGAGCTCCAGTTTGGCCAGTACCGGGGGCAGACTTTCAGGTGGCTCCTGGCCAACGACGTGGGCTATGTGGCTGCCGTCGTGGCCTCCCACCTGAAAGAGAGGGAGGGCGGTGACAAGTCACAGTCGCCCCTCGCCGTACAGAAGGACGCCCTCACCACCTATGTCCGCCTGTTCCCCGAGGTGAGAATTTCATTGTAGCTGTTTCTAACTGTCCAGCTGCCGGGCGGCTTGAGTTTCCCTCCTGGGGGGGTGGGTAAAGTATTGTTGTATTTCTACTCTACAGGTGGTGGCGGTGGTTCAGCGGACCCGGATGCGTGAGGGGTCTCTGTCGGTGAGGGGCATGGACAGTCAGCTGGTGGGGTTCGGGGTTCACGCCAACCGAACCTACCAGTCCCTCTACGAGGCTGCCAGCAAGGAGAGTCGAACGTGAGTATCCCAGTGTGTGTGTGTGTGTGTGTGTTGATCAGTCCACTGACTCTGTCCTGTTGCCCCCGTGTGTCTCTGTAGCTATGTGGAGTGGATGAGGGGCCGCATCACTAAGCCTGGGTCCAAGTTCCACAGCCTGCAGGCGTATGTGCTGGGCCGGGACCGAGAGGCCAGAGGTGGTGCTGCCCCCCCCCCCGGCCCAGCCTGGAGCACCTCCGTCTGCAGGCTCTGGTAAGGTCACACCACGAAGCCAGGAAGTCACTTCACGATTGACAGACATATTTGCATCTAATTATTTCACACACACATACACACAGGTGCTGGAGCAGCGGGCCCAGAGCTGACGGATGCAGAGCTCCTCACTGCAGCCATGGAGGTCGACTCTCAGCGTGAGCGTGCACACACACACACACACACGCCTCGATTGCCTCCGTATTATCCTCGTCTGAAGCGTTCCTCATAAAATAAACAAAAATGAGGAACACTTCACGAATTTAAAATAAACAAAAATGAGGAACACTTCACGAATTTAAAATAAACAAAAATGAGGAACACTTCACGAATTTGTGAAGCGTTCCTCATTTTTGTTTATTTGCCTCAATCTTGTTATAGAGAGCCTAAGCGGAAACAGGAAGTAACGGTCACCATGGGAACTCAACTCTGAAAAACTCGCCATTCAAATGAACGGGACTGAAAGTTTTATTTCGTGATCCGTTTGAATTGAGCCATGAGAAAAAAATCTGTCCTCTACCTGTTGTCAGAAAAGGAGAGATGTGTCAGTCAAAGCAACAAATGTGATTGTGTTTGACAGTGAGCAGCAGTAGCAGGGACGCCCCACCAGCAGCCCTCCCTCCTCCCCAGCCTGTCTCCCCCCAGATGGGATCCAGCCCAGCCGCCGCAGCCCCTGGACCCCGTCCGGCCCCTGGAGCCCGTCCAGCCGCCCCTGGAGCCGCCCCTGGAGCCCGTCCAGCCCCTGGAGCCCCCGCTGCAGCCCCTGTAGCCCGTCCAGCCCCTGGAGCCCCCGCTGCAGCCCCTGGAGCCCGTCCAGCCCCTGGAGCCCCCGCTGCAGCCCCTGGAGCCCGTCCAGCCCCTGGAGCCCCCGCTGCAGCCCCTGGAGCCCGTCCAGCCGCCGTCGCAGCCCCTGGAGCCGCCGTCGCAGCCCCTGGAGCCGCCGCTGCAGCCCCTGGAGCCCTGGGACCCCTTGCTGCCGCCGTCGGCCCGCCTTTGTCCTCTGGCGCTGAGGTAAGAACCATACATACAACCTGTGTGAGGAAATGTTTGTCTGTGTGGAATTGCAACTGAATCTTTGTACTTATTGAGACGTTTTGATGGTTGCAGCTTCTGCCTCGCGGCTGGAGGCAGACGCTCCCGGAGGAGCAGCAAGGCTGGGTAGGCAAGGCTCTCTTCACCAGAGGCGCTGGTGGGAAGTCTGTTCTCACCAGTGAGCTCCGCCTCTGGTGGTTCCCCCCTGGAGAGCGACCCTTGTACACCCAGCCGCCCGAGTCACACCACGCCTTCTTCCAGAGCCGGTTTTGTCTTTGGATGCCCTACAAGATGTGGGCATACAGGCTTGTGTGTCCCTCTTGTAGGCACCGGCTGACCGGCTCTGGCCTCTACAAGACCGTCCGGAGGGTCTTGGACACGAGGGGATGGTACTTCATGGGCACGGAGTACCTCGAGTGCACCTCGTGTCAGAGGAAGTTGTCGGCGTGGTCGCACCACATCCTGGAACAGCTGGACCTGTCGCACCAGGAGCAATTTCCAGCTGTTCTCACGTACAGGTAAGCAGCACCGGTTTTACTGCGTGCGCATGCACACACAGACTCAAACACACACATGAGCTTTAATCTGTTCTGACTCACACTTCCTCTCATCCGCCTGCTGTCCTGCTCTTCTCTGTCGTCCTCTTCCTCAGGTTGTCGTGCGATAAAACTGTGATCGGGCAGATGAGGGAGCGCACTCTGGGGAACAGTGCCTCCCGCCTCCACACTACTCTGGTGGAGGATCACACCAGAGAGTGGATGTTGCGGTCGATGAGATACCTCTCCGTTCTTCGCAAGCTTCGGGTTCCGGGTGTGGCGGCGCCTCAGCGGGGGGTGGAACTCCCGCTGATGCCCCCGGTTCCCCGTCCGGCCTGGCTTTTGTCTGTCTACGTCAGGGACGCCTGCACGCGCCTGCAGGAGACAAAGGCCAGAGTCACATCCATCTTCGGGTCCATTCTGAAGATGGACTCGACCAAGAAGGTGAGCTGTGGTCTGTGTTTTTGCAGCTTGTGTGTGTGTGTGTGTTTTCCCTCCTCACTGCAGGTGCTGTGAGTGGCTCATCACATCCGGGCCCTGTGAGCTGAGGCTACTAATTTGGTTTGATGTGATTGAATAACTTATTTTGGACAGATGTCTGGTGTTTTCTCCCTTTTTTTGTGACGCTCTGAGCCAGTTCTAACAGTCTTCTCTTGTCCTCTCTCTCTGTCTCTCTCTCTCTCTCTCTCTCTCTCTCTCTGTCCTCCTGTGCAGATGACGAAGAAGCTTGCAGGTAGCGCTGCCGGTACGGCCGCCTGGGTGACCAACGTCGGGAATGAGCACGGACAGGTGTTAATGTCCGTGCTCACCGACTCCGAGGGAGACGGACTGTTGCCCATGGCGGCCGGGTTAATGCAGCGCTACCGAGAAGCCGGAAAGGCCCCTCCTCAGGTCTTGTACGTGGACCGGGACTGCTGCGCCGCCCACGGGCAGAGCAAGGTAACTCTTATGACGAGCTCTGGTTGCTCAAGTGTAGATGTTTAAATATCAGTGTCAATGAGATTAATGCAATTGCACACTGTCTCTTATTAAACCAATAAACTAAACTAAACTGTGTTGTTTCCAGGTCTCTGCCATGTTCGTGGAGTGGCAGGAGCTGGTGGTGCGGCTGGATGTGTGGCACCTGATGCGACGCTTCGCTCGGGGTGTCACCACCGATGCCCACCAGCTCTACGGCCTCTTCATGGCGCGCCTGTCTCTCGCCATCTTTGAGTGGGACAAAGATGACGTGGCGCGCCTGATGGAGGCCAAGCAGTCCGAGGAGGGGAGGGACGCCCATGTCAAGCTGACGGGCAGGGAGATGGCTCGTCACTGCCGCCGTCGCACCAGAGGGGCCCAGGACACCGAGCGGCTCCTCCAGGAAGTCCTGGACCACTTCCGGGACGCGACGGACACGTTGGGCGTCCCGCTCATCGACCGCGACAGAATGGAGGTTATCTGGCAGACGCAGCGTCATCACCTGCCCTGTATCCAGGACCCAGCGGGGGTGGAGCTCTACACTAAGACGGGGGAGGTGACCAGGGGAGGCATCATTCTCCCCGTCTTCCGCTGCGCCAGGGGCTCCACCTCGCTGGAGTCATTCCACCTGCACCTGTGCCGCTTCATCCCAGGTGAGAATCACACCTTTTACTGATGTTGTTTTTTTCTGTGGTCATTTAGCAGCTCACAGTGCCTGAACTCCTCTCTCTCTCTCTCTCTCTCTCTCTCGTGTGTGTGCATCACAGGTACATCTGCGAATGCGCTCCATTTCCAGGTGTACCTGCTGGAGGGCCTGGTCAGGTGGAATGAAAACAGGGGCAGGTCTGCAGTGGAGGGTGCAGACAGATCGACGCTGCTCTGCCACAGTGCCCGCCTGCAGCACGGTTTCAACCAGCTTACCCAAGAGCTCATGGGTCTGACGCTGGTTGAGACATACACCAAGCCCAGCGAGTACACAGGTGAGCTGAGGGGGAGGAGCTGGGGGGCAGGTGCACCTGCAGGCGGGCAGGCCCAACTCTTCACATCCGTCTCTGTCTCTTTTGTTCAGGAGAACTCATCGGGGTGGAGTATCTGTACTCGCAGACGGGCCTCGTGCTGCAGGAAGATCCTGGGGATCCCGACGCTCCGGATGGGATGGACGAGGGCGAAGATGTGTGGGAGGAGGACCAGCTCGAGGCAGTGGACGAGGGATTTGGGGAGGGGGACCTGGCCTCCGACCAGGTGCTGCAAGAGCTGCTGTTCCCGCAGCAGCCTCAGCCCCCGCAGCAGCCCCAGCAGCCTCAGCCTCAGCCTCAGCCACAGCCTCAGCCACAGCCTCAGCCACAGCCTCAGCCCAGCCAGGCCTCGTCGTCCCAGTCGGACCCCAGGGAGGAGCCGATGGAGGAGGAGGAGGAAGCCGTAAGTATTTTTTCAGTGCAAGTGTAGTGTCTGTGTGTGTGTGTGTGTGTGTGTGTGTTAGTTAACACTTTTGTCTCTCTCCCAGGATGTCATAGGACCAGACGGGTACGGAGGGTACCAGCACACCGTCCGTCTGGCCCAGGCCCTCGTGAAGCTGCGTCACCAGGCCTACGTGACGCAGCTTCAAGTGAGGGAGATAGCCGCCCTGTGGACAAAGCTGTCTGACAGGGACAAGGCGGCTGTCTCCTTCCCCCCGCGCCACCAGGGACGCCTGCTGCAGGGCCGCTTTAAGAACAGGCGGCCCCACATGGCAGCCATGGGGCAAGAGAGCGCGTCCCGGTGAGTGGAGCGTTGCTGCCTGGCCATGTCTCTCTCTCACTAATTGATGTTACATGTCTCTGATTGAAGAGCACTGTGTGATTTCTTTTATGGTTTTATTCTGTAACACAAGCATAGACGGAACATCAGATGATTAACAACAACAACAACACTAACAGTTACAAACGCTACATTCTTACGCACTCTACGTCAACCACCGATATCCGTTCATTCCACACACACACTAGCATAGGCAGACATGAGAGGAAAACAATTACAAACTGGGAGGTGTGTGTATGTCGTGCTCATGTGTAGTTTATATGTGGCCATCTTCATAATGCCACATTGACAGCTAATGGACAGAGCCTCACTCTCTCCCCCTCCCCCTCTCTCTGTGTGCAGTTTGTTTCTGGGTAAAGGCGCGGGGGCGGCACAGTCCCCAGACGCCACCAGGCTGATGGAAGCCATCTTCCTGGGGCTGTGCCGGATCCACAGCGAGGGCCGCAGCATCGCGGGGGTCCACCTGAGTCGCTGGTCGGCTGTCAGGAGGGACTACAGTCTCATCAGAGACAACATCTACAACTGCCGACACCTCCTGGCAGCCGCGCCCATCCAGCTCTTTGAGATCAACCAGCGGACCCTCCTGCAGTGGTAAGAGCCGTGTGTTTGACACCAACACTCTGACGGTCCCACGGACGAGCAGCGTGTCCATAGTCTGATATCTGTCATGTGTTTCCATCAGGCACACGAAGAGGAGCAAGGCACTGGCGACCTCCGAGGTGGCCGCAGCTCTGCCACCGGTCACGGCCGAGGTCACGGCGGTGGAGCCCCTCCAGCCAGCCCGGGCTCTGCAGCAGGGACCGGCGCAGCCCGCCAACCCCCTGCAGCACCACCTGCCGCCGGACGCCTCTGGCATGGCCGTGACCCGCCGCGGCCCCCTGGCCCCCGCCCTTCATCGGCTCCTCTCGTCCCCCGGTGCCACTGCAGCTTCCTCCTCCACATCCTCCTCGGCTCCAACGGGTGCAGCCGCTGCCTCCGCTGAACCCTCCCTTGCCTCCACCTCCACCACCAGCGCTCCAGCCCCCGCTGCCGCTGCCGCCGCCGCCGCCGCCGCCACCGCCACTGCCGCTGCAGGTGCGCCTCCCACCACCGCCACAGGTGCGCCTCCCACCGCCACCACCAGCAGCTGGGAGGCGAGGCTGGAAGAGGAGCGGCAGCGGAGGAACGCAGGACTTGCTGCTCATTTCCAAAAGGTGAAGGAGAAAAGGACATTCTCCACCTTCAACTGCCGGCTCTGTGGCCAGCCGAAAACCAAACAATATGGTCACACCCGGCACGGAAATGAGCAGTACTGCGCCAAGGTTGGAGGCAAGTCAGCGGAGGAGTGGCTGCAGGAGAAGCAGGCAGCAGCTGCGTCAAAGGTACGTCTTCTTCTCTTTGTCCACAGTGCTGTGATGTGGTCTCCTTCCAGGGTTGAGCTCTTCTTTATGACGGCATTTTTCCTCCTTTTATTCCACAGCGGACCCAGCAGCGAGCCACTCTGCCGGCCCCCCCTCTGCTGCCATCCAGCCAGCAGCACACCACCCTGCCGGCCCCCCCTCTGCTGCCAGCCACCCAGCAGCACACCACCCTGCCGGCCCCGACCCAGGCCGTGACCCAGCAGCACCGTGGCAGCTTGCCCCCCCCTCCTTACCGGAGCATCAGACCAAAACAACCAAAACGCTCCGGTAAGTGAGTCCCTCCCTTTTCCACCACCACAAGTGGACACACTCCACCACTCCACCTCCGCCACGCCGATCACCAGCACAGGGGCAGGTGCACTGCCTCACACCATCACCACCTGCGCACCTTCCTCTCCATCACCACCTCCTCCTCCATCATCACCATCACCACCTCCTCTGATCACCACCACAACTCTCATCACCATCACCACCTCCTCCTCCTCTGATCACCACCACCTCTTCCATCACCATCACCTCTGATCACCACCACAATTCTCATCACCATCACCACCTCCTCCTCCTCTGATCACCACCACCTCTTCCATCACCATCACCTCTGATCACCACCACAATTCTCATCACCATCACCACCTCCTCCTCCTCCTCTGATCACCACCACCTCTTCCATCATCACCACCTCTGATCACCACCACAACTCTCATCACCATCACCACCACCTCTCATCACCACCACCTCTGATCACCTCCTCCTCCTCTGATCAACATCACCTCTTCCATCACCACCACCTCTCATCACCACCACCTCTGATCACCTCCTCCTCCTCTGATCAACATCACCTCTTCCATCACCACCACAACTCTCATCACCACCTCCTCCTCCTCCTCTGATCACCACCACAACAATCTCTTCAGAGATCATCTCCATCCCACATCCCACCACCACCAGATCTCATCCAGCATCAGAGGTGAACTCATCCAGCATCAGAGGTGAACTCATCCAGCATCAGAGGTGAACTCATCCAGCATCAGAGGTGATCAGCATCAGAGGTGAACTCATCCAGCATCAGAGGTGATCAGCATCAGAGGTGATCAGCATCAGAGGTGAACTCATCCAGCATCAGAGGTGATCAGCATCAGAGGTGATCAGCATCAGAGGTGAACTCATCCAGCATCAGAGGTGATCAGCATCAGAGGTGATGTCATCCAGCATCAGAGGTGATGTCATCCAGCATCAGAGGTGATCAGCATCAGAGGTGATGTCATCCAGCATCAGAGGTGATCTCATTCATCACAAGCTGACATTGCTGCTGACCGAAGCCTCCTTTTGTGTCGGGCCTGGGCCTTCTCCTTCTAATATCATCAGAGGTGATCCCTCCATCGATCATCACAATCTGTGTGTGTGTGTGTGTTGAACCACCACACCCTGGCCAGGAGATGAGTGACAGCTCCCACAACCTGACACTGACACTTCACATGTCATGTGACGCAGCCACCAAGACCCTCTGACAGATCACATGTCACTGCCAGGTGAGTGCTGAGAAAGCTTCATTTGGGAGGGAGGGGTGTACTCACTGTTGACGACACACTCATTACTGTTGATCACCCCTTTTAGAATATGAATAGACCAAGAGCATCCTGCCTGAGGAGGAGCCACCACTCAACGGCCCAGGAGGTGGGCTGCTAACCCTGACAACAACCAACCCCACACCCACCCAGGATTCAATGCAGGTACGCTGATTAAGTAATAATAAGCACATGACAGTGTTATTCAGTTAAACAATACTTTAATATAAAAATAATTAAAAGACACAGTAAAACTGCAGTGTCCAAAATGTCAGAAGTCACTGACTGCTGCTCTTTTCTTGCAGCCACTGCTGGACAGCTCTTAGGACATGTGACCCACTCACCTGGGAAGACTGTCTGTCTGAGAGCTAAACACATGTGCTGCTGCTGGAGGTGAGTGTTTGTACAAACATCTGATGGGACTCTCAACTCTGATTGCTTTTCTTCTTCCTCCTTTTCACTGCTACTCATGCCTTCTTTCCTCTCTTTCTTTGCAGGATGTTGGCAAAAAGCAAAGACGGAGAAAAAGAATGAGGACGGTGAGTAAGACAATGTTGACGTTTCAGACCACTTTACAAGAAATCAGCTTGACACTGACATCTGTTTGATGGCCACTGATGACTACTGCTGGCTGTTTATTTTATTTTTTGTGTTATGTAGTACATGTATTAGTTGTTGAAGAGGGTTAGGTAGAAGGAAAAGGACATGTTTTGCCTCCCCAAACTTTAAATTTTACAAATCCTATCTCCCCCCTCATGCAAGTGACAGCTGACAGATCTGATCAGGCCAGGTCATGGGAGGGGCGACCTGCTCCTGATCCACCCCCTACCCCCCACCCCCCTTCCTGTGTAAACTGGGTACAAGGACTTCAGAGACACCTTGCAACTTCAGAGACACAGAGGGGCTTCACAGGACATCAGAGCCCCTTTGGAGCTAACGACCCTACTCCTGTTCTCGGGAGAGCTGATTGGCCAAAGGCTCTTGGGGCGGTGTCACCTACTCACCTCTAAAGTACCTGTGTAGCCCAGAAGTTTCTCATAACCAGATTCTGCAAGCTGCTAACAGGTAACTACTTTTCTCTGCTTTGGAGGACTCAACACTTTGTGGCCTTTTCTTCTTTTTTTTTAAATTTTTACTCATATCATTTTCCTCTGTTTGATTGCAGGATGGAGAGCACAACAAGGAGTGAGAAGTTGGCAGAGAAGGAGAAGCCTGGTAGGATTTTTCCATTATTTATTTCACACATTTACAGCACAACAAATAAATGTTTCTTTCTCAGTGACTACTTGTGCTCCAACACTGTCATTTCTGTCTCCTGCAGCAGAGGCACCTCAGAGCTTCTCCACCACGGCTTCCACACCGTCGACCTCCTCCTCCTCCTCCACGCCGTCCACCTCTGGAAAGAGGAAAGAGAAGAAAAAGCATGGTAAGAAGAAATCTTTAACCTACAACACCTTGAAGAGAAAAAGACACGTTTCTTTCTCAGTGACTACTTGTGCTCCAACACTGTCATTTCTGTCTCCTGCAGCAGAGGCACCTCAGAGCTTCTCCACCACGGCTTCCACACCGTCGACCTCCTCCTCCTCCTCCACGCCGTCCACCTCTGGAAAGAGGAAAGAGAAGAAAAAGCATGGTAAGAAGAAATCTTTAACCTACAACACCTTGACAAGTAAAAGACACATTTCTTTCTCTGTGACTACCTGTGCTCCAACACTGTCATTTCTGTCTCCTGCAGCAGAGGCACCTCAGAGCCTCTCCTCCACTGTAACCTCCACGGTTTCAACACCGCCGACCTCCTCCTCCACGCCGTCCACCTCTGGAAAGAGGAAAGAGAAGAAAAAGCATGGTAAGAAGAAATCTTAAACCTACAACACCTTGAAGAGAAAAAGACACATTTCTTTCTCTGTGACTACTTGTGCTCCAACACTGTCATTTCTGTCTCCTGCAGCAGAGGCACCTCAGAGCCTCTCCACCACGGCTTCCACACCGTCGACCTCCTCCTCCTCCTCCACGCCGTCCACCTCTGGAAAGAGGAAAGAGAAGAAAAAGCATGGTAAGAAGAAATCTTTAACCTACAACACCTTGAAGAGAAAAAGACACGTTTCTTTCTCTGTGACTACCTGTGCTCCAACACTGTCATTTCTGTCTCCTGCAGCAGAGGCACCTCACAACCCCTCCACCACGGCTTCCACACCGTCCACATCCAGGACTCCCACACGCTGCACCGTGTATCGACGGAGGTTGCGGGCGGAGAAGGACAGGGAGGTGCTGGCCCAGGGCAGTGGCCAGCAGTCACAACCTGGGGCTCCCTGCGATATATGTGGGGAGGCCAGGCACATTGACTCTGGCCACGCGTTCTACAAGGGCCAGTACTTCTGCAGCGTGGAAGACGGTCCGGACATGAGGTCGCCCCAGGAGTGGCTGATGGAGAAGCAGACCGCCGACGGCCCCGCTCCTGTGCCACGCACAACGATGTGGAGGAAGAGGATGAAGATGCAGGAGGAGGAGAAGAAGGGGCAGGAAAATCCAAAAAAAAGAAAACCCTCAAAACTGAGGATATGCCAGCGCTGTGGCCAACCAGACACGAAAGAATATGGCCACAGCCAGTTCAACTTAAAAGGGAAAAGACATGTTTACTGTGCCCTCTACGAGTGCATCTCTGTTGACCTCTGGCTGGCACAGAGGAGGCAGGAGGACAGCCAGCAACAGGAGGAGGAGCAGGAGCAGCAGGGGGAGCACAGCCAGGAGCACAGCCAGGAGTAAAATTACTTCTATGCAGCAGTAGCTGCTGCTGCTGCTACTTAAGACTTTTTGTGGGTTTTTGCTGTGCTATTTATACCTTTTAAGAGTTTTTGTGTGTTTTTGCTGTGTTCTTTATACTGAAACTTATTTTCTAAATAAAAATCTTGTGGAAATTACTTCTATGCCTATGTCTTCTATGATTCTGCATCATTCATCACTCACTCAATAACTAACATTATTGTTACTGGACAAACTGATGAATCCAGGTGTGTCTGACCTCACAACGATGGTCAGACACACCTGGATTCATCAGTTTGTTCAATAATGGAAAACAGGAAATAAAGGAGCTGGCTAAAGTTCAGTGGAGCTGTGCATAGAGCCAATTGTGTCACAATTCATGTTTGTAGAGCGTTTATAACAGACACAATTAGCACAAAGTGTTAAGAGATTGTAGATATGTTTATTATATATATATATATAGGCTATATCTCCTGTTTATAGAGCCTATATATATATATATATATATATATTATAAACATATCTCCTGTTTATAGAGCCTATATATATGTTATAAACATAGATAGATCATAAACACACATTTGACACACAAATGACAATAAAAGGAATTCAATTCGATTCAATTCATGTTTATTGAGCATTTTTACAGACACAAATAGCACAGAAAGGGTTGACAAATGACAAATCTCATTGCTATGACAGATGTATATCATAAATATGTCGCTGCTGACTGATCACATTGATATTATGGATCGAAGAAGCTTGATATTGTATAACCACATGTTGGATGACGGATCTCGTCCATAGAGTAGATCATAAACCTATACGACGAGAGGGAGGGAGGGAGGGATGACGGATCGCAGAGATAATAATATTGACAATATAGGCGATCGATCGCTAACGCCTTCTCCGCCGGCGGCCGCGTGGCTACTTTGCATATAAACACATGGACGAAATGGAAAGATACGTGGGTCCCGAGGCGTATCGTTCCATTTTTTTGGAGGGGGGTACGAAGCGGAGCCCAGAGGAGGCCGTGGAAGCCGCCGGCCAGGACTCGGCGGTCTCGCGGCGCGGGGAAAAGAGTGGGCGGCGGCCCGCGGGCGGCCGCGCGGCGGCCGCCGGCGGCCAAACCGAGAAGATTGCGCCCCTTCCTCATCCGAGGCACCAGCACAATCTTCTCTGTATCGTTCCAATTTTAATGAAATGTGTTTTTCCACAATAACATGTTGTGAAAATGCGAAAATGTTTGATTTTTGGTCAAAGAAAACTTTTCAGACACCCGCGAACGTTAAAAATCTTTGAAAAGATTTGAGGAACGCTTCACGTGAAGCGTTCCTCATTTTTGTTTATTTTATGAGAAACGCTTCACGAATTTGAAATTCGTAAAGCATTCCTCATCCTGAGGATGACACGCAAATTTGTGAAGCGTTCCGCATTTTCATTTATCTGCGTGAGTTTTATTGTTAATGTACAGTTATATACAGTTTTTGAAAAAATATATCCTGGTTGTCAAATCAAATCAAAAGACCAAACAGCCACCTTCACTACCGTCCAAAAGCAGCGCACGGCCTTTGCTTCTTCGCTCGTAGGGCCAAGCAAAAAAAGACCTCCTCTGGGGAGACGGATCCTGATTGTCCTGTGGGGTTACTTTTGGCCACATTCTGGTGAATTTGCTGAGCTTGTAAACAAGTCTGAGAGGGAGGCAGCAGCCAGAGCTGCTCTGGTGGAGTCTCTAACTGTACATAATAACAAGATTGAGGCAAATAAACAAAAATGAGGAACGCTTCACAAATTCGTGAAGCGTTCCTCATTTTTGTTTATTTTATGAGAAACGCTTTTTTGGATCCTGATTGTCAAATCAAATCAAAAACCCAAACAGCCACCTTCACTACCGTCCAAAAGCAGCGCAGCGCACGGCCTTTGCTTCTTCGCTCGTAGGGCCTACCAAATAAAGGCCTCCTCCGGATCTGGATGGGGACCTACCTAAGAAGAAAAAAGTTTCTACCCACTGATCTTAGAGTTCCTGTGTCTTTTAACTTGCCACCTGCATACAGTTTTATTTGCACGTTCTTAAAGCATTTTAACCTAGAGCACGAAGAGTTGCAGATTTTAACAAACCATCGTATGCTTTTATCTGTTGTGCAGGAGCGGGAACCAGTGAGTCCTGTGCGCAGGCTCGCACTCGGCGAGCCCTCCACAGTTTGGCGCAACGTGAACCACTCCGCTCTCCCAAACCGACTCCGGGACCTGTTATGGATGGTGGCCCATGAGATCCTCCCGGTCAGGTCCGTAATGCACTCCAGAGGCATGGCGAAACACGCAACCTGCCCCCGACCTGGTTGTGGCGCGCCAGAGACGGTGAGGCACCTGCTCTGGGAGTGCAGCGCTGCTGAGGATCTGTGGGCAACGGCCGGCTCCTTGCAATTCCCGTACTTACCAGCAAGAGAGGTCCTTACAGCACAACTTGTGCTGTATGGGGTGAGCCGCGAAGACATTTCACCACATGTCTTCGCCAAGCAGTGGCTCACCCTCGCCGCCATAGTAGACGCCACCTGGACCTCCAGAAACTTGCTGGTAAGAAAGCACAAGCAGATCCCCCCCGTGGCTGTGCTCCATATGGCAGCAGCGACGGTCCGAGCGGCCGAAGCTGCAGGCGGCGGGCCTAGGACACAGCCACAAAGAAGAATCGCCTCTGTGCCCATTCGGACGAAGGAGCCGGAGCCACATCACTGAAAAGGTCCCAGCAGCGGCGGCCTGACTCTCCGGGATTGGCAGGACTGGGAAGGAGCTGAGGGCGAGGATCTCCTCTGAGCACCACAACAGAGTCCCGAGAGGAAAAAGGCTTGGGGGAGCGGAGTGAGGCAGCCTTGATAGGGACTCACCCCGCTCCTGCACAACCATGGAAAAGATTTAAACCTCTGCACTCGCTTTTAAATGAACTTTTAAAGACACATGGACTGACAAACACATCAATGAACTTTTAAAAACCACACATTCTTTTCAACATGTCTTATTTGTAAAACATTTTAACAAGCCTCACACACTGAGCTTTTAATGAATTGTTTTTACAAATATTAAATTATCATTGTTATGTAGACATGTCTTCTTTTATCCAACTTGTATTGTACTGAAAAAAAAGAAGAAAAAAAAAAAAAAAAAAAAAAGAAGAAGAATGAAATTGTGTGTAAAAATGTCATTGATTGAAGAAAAAAATGTTTGAAAAACGTGTCAATAAAATTTTTCGAAAGAAAAATCTGTTCTTATCAGTTTAATATCTGATATGTCCTCTACCCGAGGACAACATATTAAATGGATTTTTGCCACCGGGAGCTGAAAAAGGGGCTTGCTCCGTTCACTCCACGCATCGACCCGGCATTGCAGTGTCGCCGGGAACGGTGCACCCTTCTCTCGCCTTGTTGAAAACCAAGCCATGGCCAAACACAGACTTTCAGATGGCACTTTGCACGTGGCTCAAAGGAAGGGCCTCAAGTGGCCTAGGAGCTTTCACCAGGTGCCGCTGGTGCTTTTGCACAAACCAGTCCAAGCAAAGTGCGTCCTCCCCAGCCCGCCTGCCTGCCTGCCAAACGTCAGACTTTTTCCAGCCTGCCCAGGCTCTTATCTCCGAGACCCCGTTGGTCAGAGCCTGTGAGAGCATGGGGAGGGCTGGGGGATCGGGGGCGGCAGCTGGGATTCGGCACTCGGCAGGCAACCAGAAGCCAACCGCGAGGGTGGAGACTGGGACAGATAGGGTCCTGGGCTGCCTGGGAGGAGACGGGCTCTACCGACTCTGGCTTCTCTTCATAACGCACAAGTCTTTCGCCTTTTACTAAAGACTTCCGTGGAGAGGAACACCAACGAGTTCAAGCTATTTTTGGGAGGCTCTGCCGTACGGCCGAGCCCTTTGAGTTTGTGAAAAGTCAATCGGCAGCGAGGGCTGCGCAGTGGAGAAGTTGGGCGGAGGGGCTATAATGCAGCCAGTCTGGCTTTTGTGTCACCGACAGGGAACCGCGTCGAGTGGGGTCCGGCCCCAGAGCTGTGCTCGGAAATCAGGCGCTTGGGTCCCATCGCTTCTTGGCCTTTTGGCTAAGACTGCGATCACTCCCGGCGTTGCAGGAAGGTTCCCTTTCAGTGGGACTCTTCCTAGTAACTTTTGGGGGATATTCCTTTGGATTTTGTCCTTGCTTGTTTTGCACATTTGCTTCTTTTGCACAATCCTAATTGCCTTACTTTTCAGTACAGTCACACAAGGTAAGTCAATTTTTTAAGTTTTACTGGTTTTACCTCGCTTCTGTTTTTTATTATTTGTTGGTTTTACTTGGATTTTATTTATTTATTGATTTTGCTCTTTTACTGAGGTGCCTCCAGCCATGTCGGCTGCCCGTGCCGATATGCGGAGGCACCACAGTGTGCGCTTTTTATTCAGGGAGGTGGATGGAAAGCTCCTGGAGATGTCCAGACTGGACTTCTCCAGGAAGCTAATTCAACAGACCCTTGGATTGAAAGCAGAATCTTTAAACTGTATTGTGACTCTGCCCTCTGGAAAAGGTTTTGACGTGAGTTTTGTGTCGGCTGCCACCTTACTAGAATTCTGGAATCGTTTCGAAAAAGTAAAGACCCAGTTTAAGGCTTTTGCTGTGGAGAAACTGACTGACAACTCCCAGAAAGTGGTGATTGTCAGGATGTTCAATGAGACAGTAAATGCTGAGGACATTTGCATATGGCTGGGGAGATATTGCACTGTCAAAGGCCAGGCTACCAAGGTGAGAGATGATGATGGCATCTGGAATTGTGCCTGGAGGGTCCCTGTCCAGCAATGGCAGGACCCCCAGGGCTTCCAGGGCCTGAGACATCTCCCATCCATGATAGTCCTTGGAGAGAACAGGGGCTACATTCACTACCAGGGAATGCCGAAGCTGTGCCGCAAGTGTGGTGAGCATGGGCACCTGGTATAAGCTTGCCAGAAAACTGTGTGTGGCAAATGTAGGGAAGTGGGGCATTCCTTTGAGGAATGCCCAAACAGGAGAAAATGCAACCTCTGTGGAGAGGCAACCCACCTCTTCAGAGACTGCCCAAAATCATTTGCCAACAAATTAAAAGCTCAAAGAAGGCAAGAGAACATTGATAAAAAAGAGGAAAATGGCCGACAAGAAGTGTTAACCTGTTGCCACTCCGACGGCCTTATGGGGAGTATTTCAGGGAGGAGGGGGTCAAGGAGGGGGTCACCAGTCACTTGAAATAGTCATGCCATATATCATTGGAAAGCTAAAATTCTTGTGATTAAAAATATGCCGACCATTTCAAAGTATAATAATCACAGCAACACCCAGCACAGCAACAATAAGATTACGTAAACATACTATTTCACTACGTAAACGCCGATATAACTCACCATAAGTGTCGAGGCAGGCTCCTAATCACAAGGTATCCCCACAAACATGGTGTTGTTAGATTCAGAAACGTCCAGTAAATCCAATCCAGTAAAGTTTTTAGTCCAAAACACTTGGTTGTACCAGTAGGTAGCCTCAAACCGCTACTGTATTGCTCCAAAATATGTATTGTATATCCAGTAAATCCGTTTATTTCTCCGTCAAAGTCCGCCGTACATGCAAACCGCAGCAAAACCACTTCTAAAGATGGCCGCCACAGTCTGACCTTTCGATTGACATCTCACTCGACCAATTACGAGCTTGCTTTCCCGAGGTAGGGCCCGCAATAGCGAATGAGCGAACATTTTGGAAAGAGGACATGCCCTCCAACAGAGTTGAATAACTTCAGCCAATAAGGACCGATTCCGATGAGAACTTCACCATTGAATAGCCAATGAGCTCCTGAAAACAACGATGTGCCGCTTTACGGGACGTGTGCAAAGCTGCCGAAGCTGTATCACTGCGTAATGCTGCACACGCTTCACCTGCACCCGTACCCTCCTGTGCGTAACCGTGCGCACCAGGTTACAGAGAGAAGCGGAGAGAGAAGAGGAGAGACACAGCGTCACGCGGAGACCATTACACGGTGAAATATGCCAAAAAGTTTGTCTAAAACAAAATATACCGCTGCACAAGTGTTAGACTTGTGTACGCGGCGGCCCAGTGATGAGTCAGAGGAAGAGCTGTCGGAGGTTTGACAGTGAAATGTCGACAGAGGACTCGGTGGCGGAGGAGATGTTTGCGCAGGGGGAGGACATTACTCTCGATAGGTAAGTAGTATTTTTTTCTACTACATTATAACTTATATTACTCTTACATGTAGATCTGAGCTCTGAAAGAAACGGTAATAGAAACTTTTTTTTACTTTACTTTATTCATTGCTAGCAGGGAAATTCAAATTAGACCAGTTTACCACTATATTGGCTGTATGTGGGACCACACTAATTACAAAAAGCATGTGTAAAATAACACAAATTATTTATACCATCCCACAATAATGTGTATGTGTGTTTACATTGTAGAGGTGGGAATTGTGGAGTCATGAAGTCATCTCCATGGTAATTATCTGAGTCAGTCACTGAACCAGGTGCTTTCACTAATTTGTGTTCATTGGACTCAGCTGGTGTAGTGCAGGAGCAGAGCAGACACATAGCATGGAGACGACTTGATGACTACACAATTCCAACCTCTGCTACATAGTAGACTATGTGAGGGTGTAATGTATGCCATTTTGTAGAGTGCGGCTGACTGTTATTTCTTTACTTTCACATTATAGAGAAATATCTGAGGGAGACTCTGGTGAGGAGTGGAGACCTGTGGGCAAGCAGCAGGAGCAAGAAAGCAGCTCGTCAGAAGAGGAGCAACCTCCCCCACCCCCAAAGCGACCCTCCACCAGCAGGAGAGCAAAAGGCAGAGGACCAGGTAGAGGGAGAGTGAGGGGGAGGGGGAGAGGTGTTGTTGCTGCCAGTAGCACCAGTCAAACTGGTTTGTCAACACCTGAAGAAGAGTGGAATGGTGTTGATGAGCCAGACATCACTCCACCACAGCCCACATTCAGACCAAAACACTCACCTGGACCCCACATCATATCAACAGCCTCATATACAGCCCTGCAGCTTTTTCAGCTCTTTTTTACACCACAGATTATCCAGACAATAACGCAAAACACCAATGACCATGGTGCAGTTCATCACTCACCAGCCTCCAACCCATGGATCAACATTACCGTTCAGGACATAATGGCCTTCATGGCATTGGTCGTTTACATGGGCATAGTCAAATGTTGCTCTTTCACGGATTACTGGCGCAGGAGTAAATTGTACGGTCTACCATTTCCAAAACAAATCATGACCGGTAAAAAGTTTTTCCGCATCAGTCAATCCATTCACATCAGCAGCCTGGCAGATGATGCTGCTAACGACCAGAAGAGGGGCACGCCGGGTTACAATCGCCTGGCCAAAACGCAGCCTCTCTACCAGGAGATAAGGGACGCCTGCAGGAGGAATTATCACCCCAGCCAGGAAATCTCGATCGACGAGAGAATGGTCGCCTCCAAAGCCCGCATTGGGCTAAAACAATATATGAAGAGCAAGCCTGTTCGCTGGGGGTATAAACTCTTCGTTCTAGCAGACTCAGCGAGTGGCTACACTTGGGACTTTTTCATCTACGAGGGAAAGTGTCAGGGTAACAGTGGGCATGGACTAAGCTATGAGTCTGTGATGCAACTAATGGACACACAGTTGTTGGGCACAGGCTACAAGCTGTTTGTAGATAATTTCTACACAAGCCCCACCCTCTTCCGCGACCTCCTCCAAAAGAAGATCTGGGCATGTGGGACCATCCGGACCAACAGAATAGGCTTCCCAAAAACCAGAATCAACTGCCTGGTTTCCAAATCTCCACGCGGCAGCATCCGATGGATCCGGAAGGACTCCCTTCTCTTCCTCCAGTGGCGGGACACCAGGGATGTCTCCATGTGTTCAACATTCCACACAGCCCACTCCGATGACACCGTGACGCGGAAGGTGAAAGATGGAGATGGGAACTGGCACATGAAAGACATCCCAATTCCACCAGCCGTCAAGGAGTACAACAAGTACGTACTGTATATTCACCTATATATGACTAGTAGATCGTAAGATGCCCTTTGAAATGTAATAATTATTCTGCATATATTCATGTTTTTTTTCTCTTCTCTTCCAGGTGTATGGGAGGAGTGGACCTCTCAGACGCTCTCATTGGATACTACAAGGTGCTGCACAAGACTCTGAAGTGGTATAAAAACATTTTTCTACCACTTCATGGACATCGCAATTGTGAATGCGTTCATCATTCACAAGGACATTGCAAAGAGGAAAGGTGTGAAACCACTGCACCAGAAAGCCTTCAGGGAGACCTTGGCCGAGGAGCTGGGTGAGGCTTCCGCAGCACACAGACCCACACCTGTTCCTGCATCACACTCCACTCACCACAAGCCAGTGCACATCACAATGAACAGCACCGCTGGTCGGCTGAAATGCAGGCACTGCCACGCTAAAACGCCTGTGAAGTGTTCCTCTTGTGATGTGCCACTGTGCTTTGTCCCAAACCGCGACTGCTACAATGCCTGGCATACTGTGCAAAATCTATAAATGCTGCCAGTCATAACCCGAATGTAAATAGTTGTGTGACTTGTTTGCTGTGAGTTTGCTGTGAGTTTGCAGTGTGTAGTAGTTTTGTGTGTTCTTAGTATTTATTGTTTCATATTTATTATATTTATTATTTGTTTACATTTTATATAAAAAGCATTTTTCTATAATGGCACTCGTTTTGACTCTTTTATGTCTATAAATTTACACCTTTTCCTCAAGAACTTTTTTTCAGCAATATTTATAGTGAATCTGGATATGGGATAGGATAGCTCTAAGTGTTACCTTTCATTAGAGCCCAAAATTATGACTGTACGTTGAAGGGTTCAGGAATTATGCACTTTTATCCTAGGGATGTGACCATGGTTATCCAAGGGTCCTTTTGGAGTCTCCAAATGGTCACTTTAGGAAAACGCCTAGACATACACTTACAAAAATATGTGTAAAATACTCATTTTCTGTAAGATTGTTATCAAATTTGAACTGGGACCATGTAAGGTTCCATGCTGTGGTCCCATTGTGTTTTCCAGCTAAAAGATCCCAGCTACACTCATCTGCAGGCATCTAAATGCTAAAAAAAATTCAGGCGAGAAAAAAAACATTTTACTCCACATTATTCCAACTTGGATTACTCAGTGGTAGTAGCACTTAGAATGATTGTGTCAGTTTGGGGAAAAACTTCAGAGTGTTACCTTTCAAAAGAGACCATGTCCATCCATATGCTCCAAAGGGTTCAATAACAGCATTCAATTTACTTTGGGTACGCCTTGGAATGGGCATTTTATGCAAATATTACAAATATAACAGGAGTGAGAAGGGGTTAATTGAAAGGGAGGGGCTGGAAAATTCAAATTTCCCGCCAAAAACTGTGATTGGAGGAGAGGAGCCCAGTGAGGCGGGAAAAGGGGAGGGGCCTGGCCTTACCCCAGCAGAGGGGGAAGAGCAGGAAAGTATGGAGAGCCAGGCAGCCGGTGAATCTGGACCCGAAACCTCCACCAGTCTCCAGATAGTGGAAGAAGGGTCCAGTGAAGCCTCCTTCCCCGACGCACAGCCCCTCCTGAAAAGAAATGTGTCAGAACTATCCAGCCCTGAGGTGGCAGAGAACTTAGAAAAGAGAGGGCGTATAGATGTTGGAACTGCCACCTCACCTGAGGAGAGGCCAAATGTCTGCTCCACAACTGACCAGTGTTCTTTTCTGACAATTTCACTTCAATCAACTCCACATGAAAGACTGGGAAATGATGCTTTCAGGAGATCAGAAACTCTAGATTCGCCCCCTAATTGTTATGAGACGCGAAATGAGCTTCTGTTACAAGATACAAAAGAGTGAAATGGACATAACCCTGGCTTTTTAAAAAACTATTTAAAAAATGCAGTACCTGTTGTTTTTAATTTCCATACTCATGGCTCTCAACATTTCCACAATCAATGTGAGAAGTGTGAAGTCAAGAGTTAGAGCACAAAGTATTTTTTCCTTCCTACAGTCTGTTGACTCAGATGTGTTTTTATTGCAGGAATGCAACCTGCCCTTTTTAAAACACTATAGCAAATGGGAAGGAATGTGGCCACCCGGGACCTCCCTATTCAGTGGTTCAAATGAAAACAAATCAGATGGAGTGGCCATACTTATTAAAAAACCCCTTGATCTCGGTGAAGGGCAGCACTGTGGTGAAGGATGGGCGGGCTCTTTTAGCACGCCTTTCATTTATGGAAAATGATTTTAACCTTCTTAACGTCTATGGTTTTAATGACAAAAACGACAGGTATGACTTTTTAGAAGATCTGCAGTCCCACATGTTAGGTAGGGTCCCATTAGTGGTAGGAGGAGATTTTAATTGTGTTTTAAGCAAGAAGGATAGGAAAGATGCAGGGGATGATTTTAAAATAGATAAAACATCGGTTTTACTTCAAGGAATAGTTAGGGATTTTAAGCTAGTCGACTGTTTTAAAACCATGCATCCCAGAGAGGAGGGCTTCACCTGGTTCAGTGGTGATAGCACCAGAGCCTCTCGCATCGACTACTGTTTTACACGCAACTGCCCGCCCACCGATGCTAGATTAACCCCTGTTTTCTTCTCAGATCACGTTATGCTATCCTGCACCCTATCACTCTCTTCAGGTGTGACTTTAGGAAGTGGTCTGTGGAAACTCAACTGCTCTCTTTTAGAAGATAGGGAGATAGTCAGGGAATACCGAGAGCAGTACAAGGAGTGGCAGACCATCAAGACACGAGCACACTGGTGGGAAATGGTGAAGGAGAGGACCCAGACTTTCTTCAGGCAGCTAGGTAAGAAAAAGAAAGATAGGGAAAACAGACACATGTTGGGACTGCAGAAAAGACTGCAGCGATATTTTTTATTAACAAGCCAGGGTTTTGATTTTAACAATGAAATTTTAGAAATAAAAAAACAAATGACAGAAATATCAGAAATTAAGAGTCGTGGAGCCATAATAAGAAGTAGAGAGAAAGAAATAGAAGAAGGAGAAAAATGTACACGATACTTTTTTAAGAAAATAATAAGGAAAAGAGGTCTTTTAACCAAACTGAAAAATAAAGAAGGAAACTACACAAGTAACACACAGGAAGTTAAAGAAACCGTGGAAAATTACTATAAAACATTGTACAAAGAAAAAGAAATAGATGAAAAGGTTACTGAACAGGTTTTAGAATCCATTTTAAACAGTTTTAAAGATAGTGTGCTTTTAGAACAGGATTTTACCCTTTTAGAGTTAGATAAGGCTTTAAAACATTTTAAGAAGGGGAAGTCCCCTGGCCAAGACGGACTTCCCCTTGAGTTTTATCTGACTTTTAAGGATCTTATTGCACACGACATTCTAACTGTTTTTAACGAATTTGAAGGACTTGACCTGTTACCAGACTCTTTTAGAGTAGGGATAGTGACTCTAATACACAAAAAAGACGAAAAGACTGACCTGAAAAATTGGAGACCTGTGACTCTTTTAAACGTAGACTGCAAACTTTTTAGTAAACTTTTTAGCTAGTCGTTTATCTTTGGTTTTAGGGGAGGTGATCCACCCGGATCAAGGCTGCGCCATTCCGGGGAGGAAGATCACCGACAGCCTCGTACTGATCAGAGACACCATCTGTTACGTGAGAGACAGAAACATTCGACTAATAGTCCTAAATTTAGACTTTGAGAAGGCATTTGATCGGGTCTCGCACCAGTACCTTTTTAAGGTACTGCAAAAAGTGGGATTTCCTGATAGGTTTATAGCGTGGGTGGGACTGCTATACCGGGGCATCACAAGCAGAATCCTTGTTAATGGGGAGCTTACCAAAGCAGTGGATATATGCTGCGGTGTCCGTCAGGGTTGTCCGTTATCTGCCCTCCTCTATGTCATCTGCGTAGAACCACTGGCGCAGATCTTGAGAAGGGACAAATGGATCAACGGGGTGGCAATTCCGGGAGGTAGGGGCTCTTTTATTAAGTGCCTTTTATATATGGACGATTTTAACATTGTTTGCACTGACCTTTTATCTGTCAACAGGACGCTAGACTTGACTGACTGGTTTGGGCGGGCCTCTGCTGCCAAACTCAACACAGTCTCACCCCTTTGCGTCAAACGGTTGACGCTTGGTCAAGGCCCCTTACGTCAATATACTGACGTGGAGGGGGTACCCTCGAGGTCGTTTCTCGACGAATAGGGCCACTCATAGACTTGAATGCAAATCCCTCATCCTCGGATTTTGACGCAGGGGGGCGGGACCGGTTCTCCCTCGACGTTGCTCCATAACGCAAAGGGCCACTCATAGACTTGAATGCGAATCCCTCATCCTCGGATTTTGACGCAGGGGGGCGGGACCGTTTCTCCCTCGACGTTGCTCCAGAACGCAAAGGGCCACTCATAGACTTGAATGCAAATCCCTTATCGTCGGAATCTGAGGAAGTGGGATAGGAGTCTGTATTTTTTTTTTTTTTTTTTTGTGTAGTTGGGTTTTGTATCTGCAACTCAAAACAGTTGGGTGTCATAAATAAAACATAAATTAAATCATAAATTAGCTATCCTACTGCAGACATGTTTTGGGGGCTATTTTGGCCAAGTAGGTTAATGTTGAATTCTGCGATTAATGCAAATCACCGTTTCCTTCACTAGGACTGCTATTTATGCTGATTCCTTTCTGTTTTTGAGCAAGCCAAGCGTATAAAGACTGTCTTTTTCACCGTGAACGTATTTTTGGCCTGTGCGACGCGTGACGTCATGGGCGTCGCACCCGTGGGGGATGGGGGTGTTTCGACACCCCCACTTTTATAGCAAAAGAATTTCATCCCCCCCACATTTTCCAATGATAAACCCGTGTGCCCACCCCTCGCTGTGCACCAGCATACAAAAATGGAGCGCACCTCAGCCTCAGCCTCAGCCTCCTTACGCTGCATGAAAAGGCAGTGGTCGAATTGAACGGGCATTCACCCAATCACAGACCGCTGTCCGCGACCCGGCCGCCGGCCCGGGAAATTTGAAGTCACAGAGACGGACTTTGGTTACGTGCCAGTCGGAGCTTCTGTCACTCACCGGTGACTGAAAGTGAACAATATTGAAAAGAGACGAGAAAGAAGGGGGAGGCAGAGATGCTAAAAAGGAAGAGGCATCTTTTTCAACTCAAGTTTGTACCGGTGAGTGAATGCAGAGGAAACCGGCTCTACGCCCCCTCAAATCAACACCATCTCTGTCAGCGGAGGTAAAAAAAAAAAAATGCTCTCATTGCTTTGGGCAGTGATCAGCTCCGGTGACCGCGGCGCTGACTGTTTATCCCCGTATTAATTAAAACCAGACGCGACCCGACACACGGACCAGCGCGGTCCAACTTTTAATTCTCGGTCCGGACTCTGAACCCGCGCGTGTGATTGGGTTGGTTGGACACACGTCAATCGCTCTGGTCGGACCTCACCGCTGACAACATGTGTGCGCGCGCGCCTGTTTGTTTGTGTGAGAGAGAGAATCAACACATTACCCCCCCCACACACACACACACACACACACTCTCTTTGAGAGCAGACAGGAAAGACAGCAGTGTTTTTCAACCTTGGGATCAGGACCCCATGTGGGGTCGCCTGGAACTCAGATGGGGTCGCCTTAAATGTCTAGTAATTGAAAAAAAGAAATTACTGATAAAAATATTTTTTAAACTAATTATCATATATATATAAAAATATTATTAAAAAATATGATTAAAAACACCACACACAATCCTAAACAACTGTAAGAGAGAGAGAGATTTTTTGAAGTAGCCTAATGATAGTTCATTTGTTTATATTCTGTCTGTTCAGCAGGTGGTGGAGGGATTCATAATGGATTAGAATTAGAAGTGTATCTTTAAAAAAATGGATTTTTACACCTATTTTGAATTTTACTCGAACACAAATACAAATAGAAATACTTCCCCCCCCTCAACAAATAGCCTACAAATTACGGATGCTTTGCACACCCCTAATTGCTAGTATTAGTGCATACTACTATTGATTGAGAATCACATATAAGACCCAAATGACACGTTAAATAGCCTAATAGGCCTACTGATAGCAATATACAGCACTTAAACGCAATTTTTACTTGGTTGGCTGGTAAATTATCTGCCTGGCTGGTAGAAAAAATTCACTTACCAGCCTGAAAAAGTTAGTTTTGGACCCTGATTGGAAGCTTACTCTTTTGGCGATCTAAGGTGGGCTCAGGTCAATTATATCTTTTCGAGAGAGTTTTCAATCCAGCCATGAAGTGCAGAGTTTTTTTCAGGAACATCGTAGCATAGGTAAATCCACCGTGATAACTACGTGATAGTGATTAAAAATTGCATTTTGTGATTCAAATTGAAATTCAATTTCCGTTCTTTGGAACACCCCCACATTTAAAATCACTGCTCCACCCCTGCGTGACGTCACTGTGTGCGTCGCGACGCACTGATATGGACGCACCAGATTCAGTTCCCCGCGCGATTCACTGGTAAGTACAGCACAGTCTACTACCAAGAGAAATAATAAGCATTAACACCTCCAAATCTATCAAGTTGTTGGCAGAAAAAACATGTTCTTGTATTTGCCCATTTCGGACCACACTGAATATGACTGACATAATACGAAGAGTCTGGTTTGCCACTCGAAGCTCTCTCTTTCTCTCCACCCGCGTGCGCGCGCACACACACACACACACGCACGCACGGACACACATACACACACACACACAGACACACGCACGCACGGACACACATACACACACACACACAGACACACGCACGCACGGACACACACACACACTTCGTGAGAGAGACTTCATGTAGTTAAATGTTTGGCAAGGCAATAGCTTTGTTTTGTTGTGTTGTGTGTTGCATGCTGAACAAAAGCTGAGGTTATGCATAGTATTGTAGTATAATATGTAGTTGTGTGATCTATTCAGATTTGATTTGTTTTTCTCTGCAGGTTCCTTATCCCTATCTCCAATCCAAGTGTAGGCCTACAGGTTGGGATCAAATAATAATAATAATAATAATAATAATAATAATAAATTTATTTATAGAGCACTTTCCATCAAAGTGCTTTACAGAGGTTAAAAACGACAAAAAGCACAAGCAAATACATAAAAGATAAACAATTTCAATGTAAAAGATAAAATACAATTAAAAAAAGATAGATAAATAAAAACAATGTAAACAAACAATTTTAAGAATTATAGACAATAGAGAAAAGATGTGTTTTCAGTTTAGATTTAAAAATGTCAAGTGAGTGTGCCTGTCTAATATCCTGAGGAAGATTGTTCCATAGCTTTGGTGCACGGAAGGAGAAGGCCCGCTCACCAAGGCTTTTCTTCTTCACCTTTGGGACACTAAGAAGCCCAGTCCCCTGTGAGCGTAAGGAGCATGCTGGCTCATAGAGGTCAACCTGATCCGTCAAATAAGCTGGTGCGAGACCATTCACTATTTTGTAGGTGAGCAACAGCACCTTAAAATCAGCTCTGGCCTGCACTGGGAGCCAGTGAAGGGAGGCCAGCACAGGACTGATATGATCATATCTAGATGCGCCGGTCAAAATGCGTGCTGCTGTATTTTGTACCATCTGCAGGGTTCAAAAACACTTCTTTGGCAACCCTGACAGAAGAACATTACAGTAGTCCAGCCTGGATGTTACAAAGGCATGTAAGAGGACCTCAGCATCTTTAAACGACAGGATAGAGCGAATCTTTGCAATCCTTCTCAAATGAAAAAAGGCAACACGCGCTACTTCCTTAACATGCAATTCAAATGAGAGAGAATGATCAAAAAGGACACCAAGGTTTTTTACCCTGTCCTTACTACAAATAACATAATCATCAAGAGAAAGGGAGAGCTGATCAAGCTGATGATTAGATGTAGATGGTCCAATAAGAATCAATTCAGTTTTTGAGGAGTTTAGTGATAAGAAATTAGCTGACAACCAACCCCTTACGGCAGCCAAGCAGGTGTTTAGCTTGTTTACATCAGCTCCATTTACAGTTGTCACAGGCAGGAAAATTTGTAGATCATCAGCATAAAAATGAAATGATACGTAAAAGAACGTAAAATCTGACCCAATGGTGTCAAATACAGAGAAAATAATAGTGGGCCTAACACAGAACCCTGAGGGAGTCCATGTGTAACAGGAAAAGACTTTGAGAATTTATTGTTATAGGCAACACATTGAGATCTACCTGTCAGGTAGGAGCCCAACCACTTGAGCACCTGACCCGAAATACCAAAATGGGTTTTAAGCCTATCCAGAAGTATGCTATGATCCACTGTGTCAAATGCCGAGCTCAGGTCCAATAACACCAGAACAGAAGTTAAATTTGAGTCAGCGGCCAATAATAAGTCATTTGTCACCTTAGTAAGTGCTGTTTCAGTGGAGTGATTAACCCGAAAAGCAGACTGCAAAGGCTCAAATAAATCATTAAGTGACAGGTATTTCATGAGTTGAGCTGAGACAATTTTCTCAAGAATTTTAGATAAAAAAGACAGGTTAGACACAGGTCTATAGTTTGCCACAGAGTTTGGGTCAAGATTTGGTTTCTTAAGCAGAGGTTTAACCACAGCAGCTTTAAAACAAACTGGAAAAATTCCAGTGGAAAGAGATACATTCATTATAGTTAAAACATAAGAACCCAAAGTTGACCATAACTCTTTAACTACCCATGCTGGTAGGGGGTCCAATGAGCACGTTGTACAAGTTGCGGCCATGACTACCTTGGTCAAGTCGGCCAAGGAGGTGAGCTCAAAAATAGAAAAAGCCTGTCCTTCAGAAATGGGAGAGGTGGTAGCAACACAAGAGTCATTTGCAGAAGACTGAGGTATCTTATTTCTAATGTTGTAATACACATACATTTGTTTGTTGGTTTTGTTTTGTCACTAAATCATGGATATAATATTATATACTTGGTTGTTGCACCAAATGAAATACGCCTAAATATGCATTTGGCATTAATTCTAAAAGTTAGGTTTTGTGAGGAATGCCTGTATTTTTAAAATGGTTTATGACAGTGGGAAAACAAACAGCTCACTTTATGGCACCTTTAGGTTTTGCGTGTTTTCTGCATCTAAATGACTTGACCAGCTAGCAAACATCCAGAGCTACTACTGTACTACCTTTTTATAATCTTAGAATTCTGTTAAGCATAACTTACTTCTTTCTGACATATGCTAACATGCTGACTAGCCATGTCTTCCTTGTTCATATTGTAAGTATGTTTAGATCCCTGTATTCTATATTGTGTCCATTTCAGAATGACAAGACCCAAATTCCTGCCAGGTGCCAGGTGCCAGGTGCCTCAGCAGGCCAACAGGAAAACCTGTGGGTCCTGTTTTGCAGCTCTGCCGGGCAAAAAGGAAAAGAAAAAAAATATTCCAGATGACTGGGCCCCGAGGGTCATCCAGAATAGAAATGTGTCACGGGTGGTGGCCTCTGCCCAAATAGCGGTGAGTAAATACTCATGCTACACTTATTGTGGCAATCATTGTGGCAATCAATATTAATCTCCAAAGTACATTAAGTATTTACATAAAATGCACAACCATCTGACTGTCAAGGGTATTCTTTCCATCAGTCCAGAAAAATCAATTTCTCCCCCTTTTAAAAGTAAGCCCACCATATTTCCTGTGTCTCTGAATGTATGTCTGCAAACAAATATCTGGAATACACATGCTTGAATTTAAAGATAATTGTGGAAACTTTTATTGAGTGCAGTGTCTGTTGACAGACAGAAGGCATAGCACCCATGCTGTGTATTGTGTCACTCACCACCCACACCAACCCACACCATACATCCATATTAAATTGCTTCACACATGACCATCAAGTGATAATACATAATACGAAATGATTTCATTTTATGCAGGCATGCTTATGGGCATGCATGTGTGTCCATAAGTAGGCAACATTCCAGACTACACATGAGATAATCTTTAAAAAAAAACTTCTGTAACAGCAGGAACTATGAATCAAGTACTACTTTAAGAAATCAAGATTTTTATGCAGACAGGAAGTTATTGTTCAAAGTTGATGTCGAGTGGACACCATCTTCATTACAATCACTACGTCTGATAAATTATTTTACAACAAAATTGAGCACCGGTAGTTGAAATGTAAGAAATCTTCATGAATGAATATTTCTCTGTATATATTTTATATGTCATTAATAACTTGGTTGACATTTGTTGAAAATGTTGAAAACTTTATGTGTGTGTATGTTTTCTTTGCCAGCTTGGGTCTTTAAATAGTAGATGGACTGCCACATCTGGAGCAATGTAGTAACATAATGTATTGGAAAAGTGCTAATTAATTTGTTTAATTTCAGGTCCGAAAACTCTCAGCCTTGGGCTGTATGCCAATATTGTTTCTTAGCAGGAAACATAAAGGCACAGGCAAGTTTGAGGCAGATGTGTATACACAGGCAGATGTGTATACACATCTGCCTCCAACACAGTCAAATAAAGAATTGCTGTCCAGCATGAAGATGGCGTATACCTTTCTGATCCAACAAGATGGTAAGATACGTTTTTTGCAGAGTTCATTCTTGTTTTCCGCTGATTTTGATTGATTGATTCTGACAATGTGGATATACTTTTATTTGCTAACTTCATGGCAGATGTGCCCCAGTCCCAGCACCAGGCCCAGCCAGAGCAAGACCAACACCCTCCCCAAGACCAACACCCTTACCGAAGTAAGTGTTTTTTTTGTAAATCTGTTACATGTTTTGTAATCTGTGCAAAATACAAAACAGGTTAGACATGGAAGATTTGGAATATTTATTTCTTAAAGGGGACCTATTATGCTCCATTTTGCACCAACTAAA
>NC_140928.1:28323720-28352093 GCF_045865225.1 Trachurus japonicus | reverse complement strand
CATTTTAATCGCATATAAATATTTGGTAGCACTACATAATACGGCCCGCGACTTACAGCGTACCTACCGGTTTCTTGCCGCGTAGGTTGCCGCTTATTTCACACAAGTACTGAGTAACTGCAGCTCACTTTCCCCCCTGTTTCCCCCGTGCATTTACAGTGTAACTAGGCTGCGTCTTAGCGCGTAACTTACATCCTGCTTCACACCAACTTCCACAGAAGTACAGGGTAACTCTCGCTGTTTTACAGTTTAACTAGGCTGCGTCTTGGCACGTAACTCCTGTCCTACTTTACACCAAATTACACAGTAACTCTCGCTCACTCCGCCACTAATTACCCCGCATTTTACAGTATAACTAGGCTGTGTCTGAGAGCGTAACTCCCGTACAATTACGTCCTACTTTCCCCGGACTTGTGTAACTCCTGCCAGGTACATTAGAAATTAAATAGTCTACTGTACAATATGAGCACAGTTGCAATCCATGTTTTCCAAAAGTGTCAGCAGCGACATTTCACCTCTATTTCAGAGATTTATTATTCATTATTTAATTGTATGGTTTGGAATAGGTGAGAAATGGGTATAGAGTGTGGACATTTTCCAATACAGTAACAGGCTGGCTGGTAGCAAACTTACCTCTCTAAAATGCACATCTATGAAAGTCTAGTTCTGTCATCCAAGGGCAAAACACAAACTATACAGTAATACATCCACAATAATGAGTCATTCGGAGAGTTAGAAAATGTTTTTATTATTTATTAACCAGAAAACACATGACACATCCACATCCATGATCATTCATAAACTTTAAGTACAGTAAGTACCCTACTGTAAGTGAGCACTGTTACCCCTCCTTAGTCTGCACCTATACAGTAGCTGTCATGCACCTACACACTACTTGTCTTAGAGTTACCCAGTAAGTAGAGGGTAACGGGCTGTATTATAAAGTAATGGCTGTTACTCCCTCCTTAGTCTGCACCTATACAGTAGCTGTCATGCACCTACACACTACTTGTCTTAGAGTTACCCAGTAAGTAGAGGGTAACGGGCTGTATTATAAAGTAATGGCTGTTACTCCCTCCTTACGCTGCACCTATACAGTAGCTGTCATGCACCTACACACTACTTGTCTTAGAGTTACCCAGTAAGTAGAGGGTAACGGGCTGTATTATAAAGTAATGGCTGTTACTCCCTCCTTAGTCTGCACCTATACAGTAGCTGTCATGCACCTACACACTACTTGTCTTAGAGTTACCCAGTAAGTAGAGGGTAACGGGCTGTATTATAAAGTAATGGCTGTTACTCCCTCCTTAGTCTGCACCTACACAGTAGCTGTCATGCACCTACACACTACTTGTCTTAGAGTTACCCAGTAAGTAGAGGGTAACGGGCTGTATTATAAAGTAATGGCTGTTACTCCCTCCTTAGTCTGCACCTATACAGTAGCTGTCATGCACCTACACTGTACTTGTCTTAGAGTTACCCAGTAACTAGAGGGTAACGGGCTGTATTATAAAGTATTCTTTGTTATTCCCTCCTTAGAGTGCAAATACACTGTAATTGTCCTGCAACTACAATGTAGTTGTCCCGGAGTTACCCAGTACCTACAAAGTAGCGGGCTGTATTATAAAGTATTCTTTGTTATTCCCTCCTTAGTGTGCAAATACACTGTAATTGTCCTGCAACTACACTGTAGTTGTCCTGGAGTTACCCAGTACCTTCTACTGCAGCTGTAACTACTGTCTAAGTAGAACCAGTAAGTTAGAACACAGTTTGTTTCACGAGATAACATCATCTGAAAGTACAGTAATACAAAGACAAAACTAACTGAAGTGTCCCTGACATCATAAAATAACAGATTTCTACTGGCTTTTGTTATTTACATTAAAGTTCAGTTTTGTTCCTTCTGTTATAAACTGTTTCATTTAGTTTTGATCCATCTGTCTGGTCCTTCTAGGTCTAAAATAGTCAGTCAAGTCAGTTTCATTTGACAAAATGTACTTTCTAAGTTAGAAGAGTCAAGTTGAAAAGATTGTTGTGATACTACTATCACACCAGAGTGTGACACTCAGTAATGGAGAATGGATGGGCTCCTCCATGAAAGGTGATCTTGATCTTGATCCAGCTCCTTGGGCCAAAGCAGAGATCAGGGTCATGGGTGGCGTGCCATCTCCCTCGTCAGGTACCATTTTCATGGCATCTCAAAAACCTCACCTGTGTAGAAACATAATTATATATTGTATCATCAACTTCATCACATAAATGCATCACTGTAAAACAAAGTGAGAAAATTAATAACTTTGAACGGTACAGTTTTTTCTCATCATGGAATACTTAATCCCGGTTTTACCTTTCACATCATAAATCATTAGCCTTTTAAACCATAACTTGTGATTTTTAAGCATATTAATCAATTACAAATTATACATATTTTTTTCTTTAACTATTGAGTAAATATTTTAACCATTTAAAAATCTTCAATTTTACAAAATCAATGCTATGACCATACTGTTTCACACTGTAGGCTGCACCAGTACATTATTGTTACTCTTGACTGTATTCATCATACCAGTCATTACCAACAGTAACGTTAGCTAATGGAGCTAATGTGGACAGTACTAACACAAATACAGTTCCGGTTAGCGTGGTTCAGGGGAAAACACACACTATTATCTTTAGCACAAGCTAACATTGCTAGCTGCGTTAGCATAGCTACTTAACTCACCAAGAGGTTGATAACGCGGTCAAACTGCCGTCGCACAGGTCCTCGGTTCATCCCTCTCGTCTCCCGGGGTGTTTGCTCTGTGTTTATATCAACATATCACATCGTAGACATTGCATAATTTCCCTCATTTCTCCACTTCGTCTCCTCCTGTCGTCCCTGCGGCGGTGTCAACAAGCTCCGTCCTCGCTGTGAGGTGGGACTTTCTACCTTCTCAACAGGCAACCAATGACAGGTGAGCAGCTTCTGGTCTGACCAATGACAGATGGTCAAAGGTGAGTGACTGTGATTGACAACTTATTTCATCCTATTTGATTCTAACCTGTCTAATTACGCTGCTCATCATTGATCACATAAGTTGTCAATCACAGTCACTCACCTTTGACCATCTGTCATTGGTCAGACCAGAAGCTGCTCACCTGTCATTGGTTGCCTGTTGAGAAGGTAGAAAGTCCCACCTCACAGCGAGGACGGAGCTTGTTGACACCGCCGCAGGGACGACAGGAGGAGACGAAGTGGAGAAATGAGGGAAATTATGCAATGTCTACGATGTGATATGTTGATATAAACACAGAGCAAACACCCCGGGAGACGAGAGGGATGAACCGAGGACCTGTGCGACGGCAGTTTGACCGCGTTATCAACCTCTTGGTGAGTTAAGTAGCTATGCTAACGCAGCTAGCAATGTTAGCTTGTGCTAAAGATAATAGTGTGTGTTTTCCCCTGAACCACGCTAACCGGGAACTGTATTTGTGTTAGTACTGTACACATTAGCTCCATTAGCTAACGTTACTGTTGGTAATGACTGGTATGATGAATACAGTCAAGAGTAACAATAATGTACTGGTGCAGCCTACAGTTGTGAAACAGTATGGTCATAGCATTGATTTTGTAAAATTGAAGATTTTTAAATGGTTAAAATATTTACTCAATAGTTAAAGAAAAAAATATGTATAATTTGTAATTGATTAATATGCTTAAAAATCACAAGTTATGGTTTAAAAGGCTAATGATTTATGATGTGAAAGGTAAAACCGGGATTAAGTATTCCATGATGAGAAAAACTGTACCGTTCAAAGTTATTAATTTTCTCACTTTGTTTTACAGTGATGCATTTATGTGATGAAGTTGATGATACAATATATAATTATGTTTCTACACAGGTGAGGTTTTTGAGATGCCATGAAAATGGTACCTGACGAGGGAGATGGCACGCCACCCATGACCCTGATCTCTGCTTTGGCCCAAGGAGCTGGATCAAGATCAAGATCACCTTTCATGGAGGAGCCCATCCATTCTCCATTACTGAGTGTCACACTCTGGTGTGATAGTAGTATCACAACAATCTTTTCAACTTGACTCTTCTAACTTAGAAAGTACATTTTGTCAAATGAAACTGACTTGACTGACTATTTTAGACCTAGAAGGACCAGACAGATGGATCAAAACTAAATGAAACAGTTTATAACAGAAGGAACAAAACTGAACTTTAATGTAAATAACAAAAGCCAGTAGAAAATCTGTTATTTTATGATGTCAGGGACACTTCAGTTAGTTTTGTCTTTGTATTACTGTACTTTCAGATGATGTTATCTCGTGAAACAAACTGTGTTCTAACTTACTGGTTCTACTTAGACAGTAGTTACAGCTGCAGTAGAAGGTACTGGGTAACTCCAGGACAACTACAGTGTAGTTGCAGGACAATTACAGTGTATTTGCACACTAAGGAGGGAATAACAAAGAATACTTTATAATACAGCCCGCTACTTTGTAGGTACTGGGTAACTCCGGGACAACTACATTGTAGTTGCAGGACAATTACAGTGTATTTGCACTCTAAGGAGGGAATAACAAAGAATACTTTATAATACAGCCCGTTACCCTCTAGTTACTGGGTAACTCTAAGACAAGTACAGTGTAGGTGCATGACAGCTACTGTATAGGTGCAGACTAAGGAGGGAGTAACAGCCATTACTTTATAATACAGCCCGTTACCCTCTACTTACTGGGTAACTCTAAGACAAGTAGTGTGTAGGTGCATGACAGCTACTGTATAGGTGCAGACTAAGGAGGGAGTAACAGCCATTACTTTATAATACAGCCCGTTACCCTCTACTTACTGGGTAACTCTAAGACAAGTAGTGTGTAGGTGCATGACAGCTACTGTATAGGTGCAGACTAAGGAGGGAGTAACAGCCATTACTTTATAATACAGCCCGTTACCCTCTACTTACTGGGTAACTCTAAGACAAGTAGTGTGTAGGTGCATGACAGCTACTGTATAGGTGCAGACTAAGGAGGGAGTAACAGCCATTACTTTATAATACAGCCCGTTACCCTCTACTTACTGGGTAACTCTAAGACAAGTAGTGTGTAGGTGCATGACAGCTACTGTATAGGTGCAGCGTAAGGAGGGAGTAACAGCCATTACTTTATAATACAGCCCGTTACCCTCTACTTACTGGGTAACTCTAAGACAAGTAGTGTGTAGGTGCATGACAGCTACTGTATAGGTGCAGACTAAGGAGGGGTAACAGTGCTCACTTACAGTAGGGTACTTACTGTACTTAAAGTTTATGAATGATCATGGATGTGGATGTGTCATGTGTTTTCTGGTTAATAAATAATAAAAACATTTTCTAACTCTCCGAATGACTCATTATTGTGGATGTATTACTGTATAGTTTGTGTTTTGCCCTTGGATGACAGAACTAGACTTTCATAGATGTGCATTTTAGAGAGGTAAGTTTGCTACCAGCCAGCCTGTTACTGTATTGGAAAATGTCCACACTCTATACCCATTTCTCACCTATTCCAAACCATACAATTAAATAATGAATAATAAATCTCTGAAATAGAGGTGAAATGTCGCTGCTGACACTTTTGGAAAACATGGATTGCAACTGTGCTCATATTGTACAGTAGACTATTTAATTTCTAATGTACCTGGCAGGAGTTACACTGGTGCGTTCACACCAAACGCGATGGACGCGATGAACGCCACAACTTTCCATTAAAAGTCAATGTAAATGGCGCGATGACACGCGATGGCGCGTCGGGCGGCGCGTTTCGGGCGATACGAGCGACGCGATGAAGCGTCCATCGCGGCCATCGCATCATCGCGTCCATCGCTTGAAGTTGAAAAATTTGAACTTTTCAAGCGACATCGCGTGACGCTGTGCCGCGACATCCAATCAGTGTTGATATTCAACCACGTCACCGACACAGCTGCAGACACACATTTCAAAACATGGTGGAGAAGATCACTGTGGCTGTAGTCTCGCTCACCAGACCCTCCTACAGAGAACCTGTGGCTGTGTAAAAAAAAAAAAAAAACAACCCAGGGGCTGTGTGTGTTTTCCTCAGATCAATAATATACATCCATGGCCGTTTCCCGGAGCTTTATGACACGACGTCGTACTTTTACCGCGGTCGTAATAAAAAAAGATAATGCCTGCAGAGGGTCAGAGGACCTACAGCTTCCTCCTTGTGAATATTTCATATGTATTTATATTTATTATTATTTCTCAGCCATGGCTGAGGAGAGAAAGAAAATAGCGGGAGGTGGGTTGCATCATAGCGCGATGAAGCGATGGTGAAAAATGTGACAAATATGTCAAGCGGCGCGATGCTCGCGTTACGGGCGATGGCATCGCTTCCATCGCGTTTGGTGTGAACGCAGGGTAAGTCCGGGGAAAGTAGGACGTAATTGTACGGGAGTTACGCTCTAAGACACAGCCTAGTTATACTGTAAAATGCGGGGTAATTAGTGGCGGAGTGAGCGAGAGTTACTGTGTAATTTGGTGTAAAGTAGGACAGGAGTTACGTGCCAAGACGCAGCCTAGTTAAACTGTAAAACAGCGAGAGTTACCCTGTACTTCTGTGGAAGTTGGTGTGAAGCAGGATGTAAGTTACGCGCTAAGACGCAGCCTAGTTACACTGTAAATGCACGGGGGAAACAGGGGGGAAAGTGAGCTGCAGTTACTCAGTACTTGTGTGAAATAAGCGGCAACCTACGCGGCAAGAAACCGGTAGGTACGCTGTAAGTCGCGGGCCGTATTATGTAGTGCTACCAAATATTTGACCTGAGAACAGTGAGAAGCATTTTTTTCACATGGATTTTAGTATACCATTGAATGACTGAATAGCTTATGCAACAAAACATTGTTTTTTTTTCAAGGTGGTACTTAAAGCAGAAGTAAGTGATATATTTGTGTTAATATAAGTCTTAAATAGTTATATCTTCCGACAGCAATCACTTACATAGAGTGTTTGGTCTGAAACACGGGTCTCTCAGTCACTCTGCTCTGCTCTGAGCCGAGGAGAAAACATTTATCGTATCCTACAGTTTTTATCCAATGAGGAGAGAGAACGGCATGAAGGGCTGTGTGTGCAGCCAAGGAACGCCGTGAATGTGGTGACGTAGCGACGAGGACTGTTATGGTGCGTTCAATGAAACTCGTATTTTTCCGACCGTGAAGTGGTACCAGTTCGATCTGGTACGAGTTCACCGGTCGGAAGTTACGAGTGGCCGTTGTAGTGACTTTCACCGGTAAAACAGGTCGGAAAAACACGAGTGGGTTGCCTGAAACGCTACAAAGTCGTAAGTTGTGACTTGAAGCTGTAATTTACGATTTCAAAAGCCTGCCTGGAACGCAGCATTAGCGAAAACGACCGGACCACTTACTTCTGCTTTAACCAAGACCAACATGCAAATTATCGATTAATTCATTAATCGATATTTGATACAGATTTAAATGGTCTTTCCTGCCAATACACTATGATGATTACTGTAGTATTTAACTAGGCTACATAAATCACAGTAGCATAAACTGATTTGTTGAACGGACCAGGTGATGGGCTGACTGGTCCTGTCTGACTTCTGTGTACTGGGTGCCATTGTGCAGGGTGTTAAGGCAGCCTTCCTCCACTGCAGTCCCTATGGTCCTGGACCCTCTGGCTGGTGGGGTGGGCTGCTTTCAGCTGGGGGGGACTCTATCAGCTGCTCCCACGAGAGGCATTTGACGCATTTGACACCAACAAGGTTTAAGGCGAGACACCCCAGGTGAATAGGGTAAAAAATTTAACTAACAGCTATTGCCATGAAACTTTCTATGTTTATTACTTAGATTGAGACAATTATTTTTTGTATTACATGTTTTCTTAAATATTATGCTTACATATGGAAATTAGACATTATATAATTAAATATGCGTGAATTTGTGTACATTTCCAGACCCGAAATCTGAAGATTGGATAAAGCCACTTTCAAAATTCTTGTTTTATTTTGTTGACATATTAAAGTCAAAAGTTTTTACAGAGGGGATTTTGGATATCTCTTTTTATCACTTTGTAAATGAGAAAATACTGTCACCAGCCCTAAAAAAATCAAATTTCGCCCTGTTTTTAGGTATAAATTGTTGTATAAATGAGGCTGTGAATGATATATCAACAATCCCCTCTGTAAAAACCTTCAGAATATAGGCAGGAATACAACTGGAAGGTTTGGTGTCTATAAGTGCTGCTGAACTGGAGATTTCGGGTCCAGAGTATAAGAAAAAGCTCATTTTGAGAAAACGGCCTTTAAAGATTCTCTTGCAAAAATTCCACAAATTGGCTCTATGCACAGCTCTACTTCCTGAACTTAAGGCAGCTCCTTTGTTTCCTGTATTACATTATTGGACAAACTGATGAATCCAGGTGTGTCTGACCAATGTGACTACTCAGACACACCTGGATTAATCAGTTTGTCAGTAAATAAAAGAGCTGCCTTGAATTTAGAAAGCAGTGGAGCTGTGCATAGAGCCCATTGTTACTGGAAACAAGAGTGTCTGGCCACTGTGAATTTTAAGGTGTGTGGGCCAGTAGGTCAGAGAAAAAAATAAAAAAAATAAAAATAAAAATAAAAATAAGAAACACTTTAGGTGTAGCCTAGTTGGGCTCATCTGTATGACAACCAATGTTTTCAGTTTCTCTCTGTCTGGCTAAAAATCATATCTGGCCCATGTCAGTGTCACATCCGTTTCACCTCTGTCACTGAGAAGTAAACTACTGCACAACACGTGATTCTGAGGATCGATGCTCATTTTAAGCCCTGTACCAGCGCAGGGACATTAAATCTCCGATCAGTTCATTCAGACGTCTGATGTGTAAAAAAAAAAAAAAAAAAAAGCCACCGCTGTGTATCGCGCTGGTCTCCGAAGGCAAACACTCGTTTTTTTTACGGGTGACAGCTTCCGCGATGACGCACTTTGTAAAGGGATCTTATGGCTCGGTGAGTTTCTGTGCTGTGTCTTTTGTTGTCTAGCAAGTGAGAGTTGCTGTTTTATTTTATGTGAGGATTTAAATCGATTTCCTTTCCCCGTTTTTAAAAGTCCCTCCGTGCTGTTCAGAGCGCATCACGTGATGCTTCTAAACGAATCACGCTGTCGGAAAACGACACCAGCCAATGAGACCCTCCCTCGTACTTGTACGATTCGTCACTGGTACAAAGGAAATGACCATTTTTGGAACCGACACATTAGTGCAGGAGAGAGAGAGGGAGAGATAGAGAGAGAGAGAGGGAGAGAGCTTCACGGCGATACCTGATATGACAGGAGTCTGAACAGACGCGGCTCGCTCCGCGATAGAACGCTCAGTTCTGGTGAATTTAGGAGAAATCTACAGGCGACACCAGTCAAAGTGAAGTAAAATAAACACCCATAATGTGTATTTTAGACTATTTTTTTGTATTAGTCTGAAAGAAGACATGTTATGGAAGCAAAATAGCCCAAAATCTCAAAATTGATAAGTGCATGAAAAAACGATGTTTTTGCCTGCCGTGTCTCGCCTTAACTTTAAAACCAGATTAAATCATGGTTTAAGTTTAAATTCTGTTGCACGTTAACTGTGTTTTAATCACATGAAGGTGTGTGTGTTTGTGTGTTTGTGTGTGTGACTGTAATCACATGAAGCTGGCTCTAGAGTCTGTTTGTGTGTGTGACTGACTTGACACATAGTTAGTTAGTAGCTGCATCCTGTGTCAGTCTGATTTAGCTGTGTCTGTGTTTATAAACATTTAAACGAGCGCCAGGTGGATTGTTTATGAAGTTAACGAGCTCTGGCCTGAGGATCAAAGAGGTTACCACGGCGATAGGGGCCCCCGCAGGCTGAGACAGACAGAAACGTGGAGAAAAAGAGCCATTTTCTGCCTCTGCACCGGTCTCACATTTAGGCTTAGGGTGAGAAAACGGTAACTCCTATCAGAACAAAACACAGATCAACGTTGCTCTAAGGACTTACTGAAAATTTCGGTACGATTTGGTGTTTCTACAGTAAATATTTTGGCGACGCTGGCAGTTTTAAAACATCAGGCCGTTCTGCTTCTCTCAGAAAATATTTGTATTGGACTCAATGAGGAGCAGAGACAGACGTGGCCGCACTTAGAAGCTCAGAGTTTAAATTCTGTAAGTCTCTCTGATATTTTGAGCAGATTAAGAGATCAAGGATGAGCTCGTCTACAACCGTGGCCGAAATTATGTGTCTAGAGTGTAAATTGTGGCCGTTGATGTCACCCACTCTGACACGAACATTCCGTGCAATACACACCCATTATAATCTCATAATTTCTCCAAAAATGATCATGGTCATTGATCATGGATTGATCAAAAACTATATGACCTATCAAAACGTGGAGTAATACGCCAATACACAAGACTTGTGTCTACTGTTTAAAGTTTAAATGGAGTCTCTAGGTGAAAGTATGCCTGAGCAGTAGACGTTTGTTAAACTGCAATGATTGGTCTTTTTCGCTCTTTTTTTTCCGCCCGTCCCATTGACTTACATGCAAAAATTTTGCGCAGTTTTTCGCAACTTACGTCGCGAAAAATTCGTACACTGTTGAGAAAAGTAATAGCACACCGATCCCGATCAAGCTGCACGTTTTGATATATAATTTAGCGAATCGAAAGTTGGCCGGAAGTGGAAAAATAATAATAAGAAAAAATCCACACAATAACAGTAGTGCCCGGGCGACTGGTCCCTGCAGCTATTTCATAGCTGTTGGGACCAGTGCCCGGTGCGATTGCCCGCGGCCCTAATAATAAAAAGTAGGAAAAAATCCACACAATAACAGTAGTGCCCGGTGCGATTGCCCGTGGCCCTAATAATGCTAGCTTATTTTTATGCAAATAAAGTTTGAAGTTACTTTCAGTCATATTTTCACTCAGCAAATGCTCACCTAACTGTATCCAAAGCAAAGAGTTGTAGGCCTATGTTTTTGCATTCCAAGAAAAAAAGGTTTGTGTATGCCTTGGTGATTCCTTAGACAGCATGTGTGCATGTTTACAGTCCTGCTGGTGACGATAAATGACAAATCATATCATGGTACAGTAATTGGTGCAACACAGCACTCATTTTGTCACTGTGAGGGACTATCTTACATTCTTAGTGTCTAATAATAATAATAATGGATTGTCTAACATTTTGTTTTTCATCAATGACCAGCTACAGGAGACCGACAGACAAAAAGTAAATTATGACTACCACTAACATGTCAGCAACAAATAACTAAACATACTATTCTGTTTCTGAGGCACAAAAAAAATACAATAATTACCTCTTCTGAAGGGTCCATTTTTCATTTTTTGCATCGACTGTTCTTCAACAAAGCATAAAAATGTTGTTGAATCGCATACGGTGGTGGAGGGGTAGCGGTGGGGAGGGGAGGTCTCTCTCAGGTCGACATTATAGCCTCCCAGGTCTTTTGTTCTTTCTGTCATCAAGCTGTTAATTGCAGAGCTGGCCTGAAGCTGTAGTTATTACTGATGTAGACCAGACAATATGTTTTATATGTATATTGCCCTATTTACCTATTTATTTACAAGTAGAACAAATGTATTTATTTGTTCTACTTGTACTTTTTATCTTATATCTTATCTTTGCACTGTCTCGTACTTGTATGTATGTTTGCGTAAATGATTGTTATGTGGGTGATAGGCAACTGTAGAAACAGAATTACCCTGTGGGATAAATGAAGTCAACTCAACTCAACATATACACAATAACAATGCTTTTATTTTATTTTATTTTATATTGCATTTTGCTGAGCAGCTGAACCAGAGGAAGGTGATGTCTCCACCATGTAGTGCTGGAATCCACTGGCCTGCTCCCATGTATCATCCCAGCTTCTGCCACTGTAAGGTATCATTAGTGGACAGTGTCATTACAACACAGGTCAAACAACTTTTTGAGGTTAGGTTCAAAGGTAAAATCACCAATGTTCTCCTCTCTCACACCGTCCTGATCTTCCTCATGAATTTTATCATCATTGCTATCACGAGGGATGGGAATCAAGAATTGTTTCCAGTTGAGAACCAGTTCTAAATTGTCCGATCTATTGGTATCATAAACCTCTGACACAACAATGGCTTTCCCTGTTGTATTGTTTTTGTTGTGTGGGCTCAATGACGACACCGCTGGTTTCTTGAAAGAGCAGGTACTTTTTATCAGACTGGTCTTGATGACATACAGACAGGGAACAATAACCAACATGTCTGACCTCTGTGGTTACAGTAAACTGCTCACAGACACCGAACACCCCCTGCTGTCTGGAAATATAAGCATAATGTATAACAGCTTCATACACTAAGCAGGGGGACAGCTCTCCATTCCGACAACCCTCCACTTCGACACCCCGCTGTTCCGAAATAGCCCCACTTCGAAACACCGCTACTCCGACACCCCCTCCTCCCCCCCGCAGCTGTCCAAGGTGCTGAACCGCGTGACGTTGTTTACATTCTGCTTTGTGGCTTGTCTGTGAAACATGCGCTGCTCAGGGACTGGGCAGATCTGTCCCACTTGCTTTCTCCCCGACTCCGTTGTTGGAGATCTCCACACAGTAATAGAAATACACTTTTTATCTTTTTCTCCCCCCCTGCTCCGCTCGAGCGCGGCTGAAGTCGGCTTGAGCTCACACGGGCGCGAGGCTGCTGCAGCCGCCGCTCGCACTGACAGCTGACTGAGGGAGATGCTTTGGTTAGGCTTAGGCAATGAAGAAAGGAGTTGGTTAAGTTTAGTAAAAAAGACCAGGTAGAGGCTTGACAGGCTAGAAGCATAATGAACGTTATATGTCATTAATATGAAGTATTTGCTTGTTTTGCAGTTAATTATGCACATGATCCGTTTGACCCCAAAAAGGAAAAAAGGATCAATGCGCACTGCGCACTGGGGGTTTCCCCCAATAGCCTTTTCGGAGTAGCGGGGTCTTTAGAAAAAATAGAAAACCCCGCTATTACGATGAATGGAAGTCTATTGTCGGAAAGGCGGGGCTTCGGAAAGGCGGGGTGTAACCACTAAGCAGATATGCTGTTATCATTACATCTTACATCTTACACTATCTTACATACAAAGAACTCCTTCATGCCTCTGTCAGTTGGTGTTCTGCATTGGAGTTTAAAATATCACTACAACTTTTATGATCTTATTGTGTTTTTTGTCATTCTTATTGTGTGCTTTCTATCGTGTTTTTATGTGTACATGGGTATGTGGCTGATGGGTCTGGCAGCACCGAGTCCAGTCCGTCATGCAGCATCAATCTGTGAAAACTGTCGGAGGACCACTTGCAACTGCTCCAACAGCTCAGACAGTTGTTTTTTCAAGAGACAGCAAAGTCCTTCGTTGATCTGGTCTACATTTCAAAGGACAAGACACATTATAGACGCACTCCACAGCAAGATGTCTGTCTTCTGTGACTGACACTGATTTCGGCTTACTTCTTTTAATCTTGAAAGCAATTATTTCAATGAATACATGTTTGTTCCATTTTATCATTCTCAGCCACCTTGTTCTTCAGCTCCTCTGCCTGCTTCTGCAACCATGTGCAATGTTGCTCCATCTCCAAAAGCAAAATGCTCTTCTCCTCTTCCAGCCGCTTTGTTAACATCACTTGGGCCCAATCCCATTTCTCTTTTTTACCCCTACCCCTTCCCCTACCCCTTGCCCCTCGCCCCTTGAAACGGAGCTACAAGGGGTAGGGGTAGAAAGTCAACCCCTCCGAATTGGGACACCCCTTCAACAGTCACATACGTCATCACGTAGTCTCACTGGCTTTTACGTAAGCTGATGCGGCGAGCTTTTGCCAGAAATCAAATAGCCGTGTACCATATAACTTAATAAAATAAGATAAAACTTAATGCAGACTGATCGGTTCATTGTAAAACATTTATTTGCTGATGTAAATGTGGTGATTTCTGTACACAGAGCCCAGAGGCAGCTGCCTGCTCCTCTGTCTGATACATGAAGCTTCACTTTTCATCCAAATAACTAATGCTACTGCCACAATTGTCAGATTTCATCAATGAGACCAACATTTAAATGCTAAAAAGAATTTAACATGCTGGTGGTAAACCTCTAAAAACCCGCGGATAAGTTAATTAATGACCGCCTTCTCTCCCGGCGGGACCGGGACGAGGACGTAATTTGGCCGGCGGAGCAGCGCTGCAGGCCGGCTGCTGCCTCTGTGAGGAGCCGCTCCTCCTGGAGCTTCACTTCTCCGAAAAATCGTCGGAGCAAACTTCTAAACAGCCGTCATTTGGGTAAACTAACCGCACATTTGGGACCTAAACAGTTACTTTCTCGCAAGAAAAAATATTAAAACTTAAGAAAGTGACGTAATAACAGCGCTACAGCAAGAAATAAAACAGCTTTTCGTTTTACAGCCACTGCTGCCGGCTGCCGCAAGATGCATTATGGGAAACTTTTCATACCCCTCCGTTTGGAGTGTGCCTCTGAAAAATCTCCGTTTGTAGCCCTACCACTTCCCCCTACCCCTCTGTCCTAACGGGGATTGGGACACCCCTACCCCTACACGTGAACGCGCAAAACGGAGGGGTAGGGGTAAGTGGTAGGGCCAAGGGGTGAAATGGGATTGGGCCTTGGTCAAACAATGCCTTCTTGATTGTGATGTTTTCTGTACACAATAACAGTAAAATTAAAATACACCCACAAACCTAATGGATATTCAAACACTTAATATGTTATGATTTAGTTCAGTATACTCTAAGTACAAGAACTCAAAATAATTCTTATGAAGCTTTACAAAACTGACATACTGTACCACTGCCATGAACCTCCCATGGCCACAAAGGGGAGTCTAGAGTACTAGTCCATTGTACCTCTGCATCTCCTGAAGAAGCAGTTTTTTGTCCTCTCCCAGCTTCCTCCGAAGGCGGTGGCAAAACTTGCTGCTGTCTGAAAAGACATTAAGAGCAAGAACACTATCTAGATTATCATAATCTAAATGGCAGTTTAAATAATGGACAGTTAGAATTCATGAATTGCAAGTGGAATGTTAACACTATTAAATACAGTAAATTGATTTTATGAACTTTATTGTTATACCATTCTGACGGTAGAGGGTTTGTTTCCGTTGCCTGACACTAAGGTAGAGCCCCACAATGGACTGCTGAAGTTCGCTGTGTGGTGCCTTCAGTGTTATGAGGTGCGTTTGGTGTCTCTATAGAAATAAAAGTTACAGTAAATTCAATATAACAGAACACAGGACTTTAAATTTAAGAGCTTGTTTTGGTCTACACATAAAATCCATTTTAATACAACTTGGTTGTAAAACATGCGATGTGCACTCTCTGCACTGATTTCTGTTATCTGGTCTTGCTTACCTCCAGCTGCCCATTCAATCACCTCAGAGATCCACTGTGATGTTTCATCATCCGAGCAATGTACCTCCATTTTTAGTGCAGCTAGCCTTGCAGTCTCGTCCAGGAGTCTTTGACATGTCTGATAAATAGTGTTATACAATAATCAGGTTAAAGCCCTTAAGGATTAACAAGCCAAGTGACCAACAAATACAGACTTACCTTTACATATCTCGTGGGAAGCGCTTGGTGTAGCGAGGCCCTTTTTTTGTGGTTCCACCCCAATGCATGCAGTGTAAGCATGTCCACACGTGCTGTTGAAAACAAATAATGAGTTTAGGAAATGCAATCTAAAAAAGGGTGCAAGAATATGGTAAACAGATTAATCACCTGCTTTCAACATTTATTTTGTCGCCAGGGCACAACGAGATAGGTAGCTGTTAGCTGGATAATTCCAGGCAAATTCAACTCGGGGGGTGTATTTTCCTATCATTTTAGGTCTAAAAGAATGAATCTGAAGATTTTCAGTTTAATCGCTCCTGTTTTGCGGTAGTTGCGTCTGTCCCCAGCACTGCGTCTGTCACCAGCACTGCAACTTCGGGCTCGTGCGGGACTCCGGGAGACTTCGAATTAGATCGACTTTTACAAACATGTCGGCTTGCTTGAAGTAATTAAACTTCTCGGTGCATGTTTGAGTAGCCATCTGACGCTGTCTGTGGAAAAAAAATGCGGCTTTGAGGGCTGGAAACAGCCTAAACAGCGGAACTTACATCCACTCCCATTCATTGCTGCCGTGGCGATGCGGGGACAGACACAACTACCGCAAAACAGGAGCGATTAAACTGAATATCTTCAGATTCATTCTTTTAGACCTAAAATGATATGAAAATACACCCCCGAGTTGAATTCGCCTGGAATTGTCCTTTAACTTGCTCCACCTCCTCACCAGCAGTTGTCCCTGCTCCCTCCTAGTTCCTACCACTCCATTTGATCTTCAAGTAAGTTAAGAGGGATATAATGTTACTGCAAAAGGCTACATACCATAGTTGTTCATAAACTTGTATATTATTACTGTGCTTGTAAATGTTATAAATGCACATATGACACAAACATGTTAAAAATACCTCACACTTAGTTGCATGAGCTCTTGCATGCATGACACTCAAGAATGGCTTCATTTTTGTCAGCTCCTGGAGGGCAGGAAGGCCACTGGCAGCTTTCTCCAAGTAGGGCCAATATTTGCAAGCCACATCCATAGCAAAGAACTGAGGCTTGGCCGGCATCAGCTCTTTTTGAAGGTACAGGGGGTAAGCAAAAATCTCCCCCCTGTACATATTAAGAGCTTTCAAAAGGAAGCCATGACGACACACAGCAACCTCCATCCCCTCTTCATCCAATGCCCTCCTTGAACTCTCTCTTGCTGCTGTCCACTGGGAGTCCCCATATTTTCCTTTTCCATGTCTCTATAACATACACAACAAACATAAATAAAATAAATGCAATTGTGTCTGCTATATAGGTCAATAAGCAGAATCAATAATGGCATTAGTATCTATAAAATCTTATCATTTCCCATCCCTAGATGTCTCTGCCCTCATTCTCACTACAAGAGGCTGCAGTAATAAATTCCAACATCCTATCTACCTCAGACACTACATCACTTCCTGTGTGCTACTAAAACAAATCAAATAATTGGTTAAGTTTAGTAAAAAGACCAGGTAGAGGCTAGACAGGCTAGAAGCATAATGAACATTATATGTCATTAATATGAAGTATTTGCTTGTTTTGCAGTTAATTATGCACATGATCCGTTTGACCCCAAAAAGGAAAAAAGGATCAATGCGCATTGCGCACTGCACAGCCTCCGGTTCCTTTCTGATTACGTCCGTCTGTCCGGTCGGAGTGGGGGGGTTTCCCCAATGGCCTTTTCGGAATAGCGGGGTCAAAATAGAAAACCCTGCTATTACGATGAATGGAAGTCTATTGTCGGAAAGGCGGGGCTTCGGAAAGGCGAGGTGTAACCCTCGTGTGCAGACACAACTGACAAATATTTAGCCTATAGACGGACAAGCAACAACTTAATTAATCATCATTTTATTTATTTTATTTTGAAAATTGACCGAATTCTCTCGCCTTTTCTGAGCCCGACTTCCTGTCTGGTACGATCTGGTCTCTCCAGCTTGACAGACGGCGCTCTCGGCTCGCGTGAAAAATAGAACTGAATCGATCTGAAGAGCATAGGCTACAGTGTGACCAGCCTGGTAGCACTGCACGTGGAACCTTAGTGCAACGCCCTAGATCGGAGGCAGTTTCAGATAAGCGCACATGTTAACCGGTCTGCCTGGTCGCACATCTCGCGCTCTAGTGCGCGCACCTGCAGCGCTTCAGATCGGTTCAGTTCAGAGATGTAAGCTATGGCTCGAGTGCGGCCATAACGTGCCGTGGAAGGTGGAACTTTCGGTGGCCTCCACTTTTGTCACTCTGACGGGTCTGTTGTTGCATCTGTCACCGTGTAACTGTTGCTGAGAATCATGGGAGGCTGCCTTAATGCACGTATGCGTAACACAGACCGTGGGTAATGATTTATTATTTCGTTTTGGTTTTCCCAATTATTATTTGATCTGTTTTGAGTTTAAAATAGGAAAACAGAATCCAATCTTCCATTTTTTGGTCAAACAGAAAAACAAAATATTGACTGTTTTTTCTTGTTTTTCGTTTGCCAGATTGAATGGAATAATTAAAGGAGTCATCACCCGGAAATCGCATTTTTCCTTGTTAAAACATGTATACTGGTGTTGGACCTCAGTGGAAACTTGCCTGAAAACCTGGGGTTTGAAAGTGGCTGAGTTTTTTCGTTTGGGCTCTTTGTTTAAGCCAGAGCAGCTCATGAGGCTGCGCACCTCAACATTACGAGATTTTGATTCTGCGCCTACGGTGACGTCACCGTGGAGACTGCTTTCATAAACACACCTCTCTTCCACCACCCCGACTTCTGCCGCGCCGCCATTACGTGTTGTTTTATTTCCCACTGTAGCGCTGTTATTTCGTCATTTTATTAAGTTTTAATAATTTTTCATGCGAGAAAGTAAGGGTTTAGATCCCCAACGTGCGGTTAGTTTATCCGGATGACGGCTGTTTAGAAGTTTTCTCCGCGTTGGGAGAAGTGAGGTGCAGCCAGCTGCAGCCAGCACCAGAGGAGCGGAGGAGGAGTGACTCCTCAACCCGCCTGCAGCGCTCGTTTACCTGGCCGAACGACATCGTCATGCCGCCGAAAGAAACTATCGTTAATTTATTAAGTTTTAATATTTTTTCATGCAAGAAAGTAAAGGTTTAGATCCCCAATGTGCGGTTAGTTTATCCGAATGACGGCTGTTTAGAAGTTTGCTCCGTGTTGGGAGAAGTGAGGTGCAGCCAGCTGCAGCCAGCACCAGAGGAGCGGAGGAGGAGTGACTCCTCAACCCGCCTGCACTGCTCGTTTAGCCAGCCGATAACAACGTCGTCGTGACGCCGGAGGAAAGGGTCGTTAATTTATTAAGTTTTAATATTTTTTCATGTGAGAAAGTAAGGGTTTAGATTCCCAATGTGCGGTTAGTTTATCCAAATGACGGCTTAGAAGTTTGCTTCGCGTTGGGAGAAGTGCAGCTCCAGCGAGGCAGAGGAGCGGAGAGTGACTCGTCAGCAACCCGCCTGCAGCTGCTCGTTAACCGGTCAAACTACGTTGTCATGCCCGCGGAGGAAACGGTCGTTAATTAACTTACCCGCAGGTTTGTAGAGGTTTACCGCCGACTGGTTAAATTCTTTTTAGGAGATAAATGTTTGTCTCATTGATGAAATCTAACAATTGTGGCAGTCGTATTAGTTTGTTTGAATGAAAAGTGAAGCTTCACACAGAGCAGCAGCAGCTTTGCACCGGGGCTCTGTAGCCTACGTACAAAAATCACCACATTTGCATCAATAAATACATGTTTTACAATGAACCGATACAATTTTGTTTTATTTTATGAAGTTATAACATGGTTACGGTACATGACAGAGCAGTATGCGGTTTCCAATACAGCCTGAATGTAGCCCACTGGGCCAGCCACCATTCCGGCTCTGTCCTCCCTGCGTCCAATCAATGCGCGCCTCATTACATATTAATACAATGAACATCCGGACCAGTCAAAACCTCGCGCCTACTCTCACGAGAGAAAGTTGCCATATGAAAAAGTGTCAGAACAAGCTCTATGTTTGAATTTTTTTTTTTTTAAATGTTTCCAATAAGTTTTAAGAACTGATTCAAAGCAATTTAAGGGGGATTGGATACATAAAAAACCAGGTGATGACTCCTTTAAATGGACGGATGATACACGGACCCAGAATGAGTCAAGCAAGCAGCCTAATGAAAAATACCACAAATTAGATTAAGGGTTCAACATCTTACCTGGTTATTCCTTCTCCCAGTGATGGAGTCAAAGTTGAAGACTCTCTGCCTACTACATTTTTGGCAACCTAGAATGATGAAAAGACAAGAAAAGTGTTTTTGTATGACACCAGATCAAAACAGTTGAATATAGTGCAGGTCTAGACTGCATCCTAGACTCTCACTGCGAGGTAACGGTGCATGTTGACTGAATGTACTGACACTCAGAGCTCCCGTTTGCTCAGTGTCGTTCACGTACTGACACTGCAAGTGCAAGTGTACTGATCTGCAAGTTATTGTTACATTCACCGCTCCGATGCTGTGTCTGGCTTAAGTCTCGATCAGCGGAGCAAAGATCTATTTCCGGTTGCTGTAGCGAAATCCGCCGTTGCTCCTCAGTCTGACCCATGGGATCCATGATGTGCACATTTTTGTTCGACTTGTGCAGATACTAAAAGGAAAAGTCACATGCCATCACAGCTGTACAATTACTTTATCATTTCATTTGAGGCAGAGAGTATTTTTCTTATAACACTCATAACACTTTCTTATCACACACCAGGAATTTCCAGTGGTTGTGTCCAACATTGATGGCCCCAATAACTCCGTTGATGGCCCCAATAACTCTGTCGTAGATGTCAAAGTCAACCTTATAGAGTAATAGTAAATAAAAGCATTTTTAAGGTAATGTTTCATGTTTCTTAAGTGTAATATGTCTTTATTATACAAATGAACTAGTTGCTGAGTAATGGCTTAAGAGGTATATTCTTTTCTCCAAACCTTTTGTGTTCAGGATGGCTCTGAGGTAGTAAGTTATTCTATAAATGATTTCTCTGGTAACTTCAGAAACTTTATCAACGCAAAGGTGATGTTTGTTATGTAAGAAATATTTACCTCACCCAGCAGCCACTTGTGTGGTGCTGGAGAATTTATTTCACTCTGACCAAGTATGTACGTGTTAGTCTCGTGACAATGACAGCAACAACCACTTCACTGTCCCTTTAGCGCCAGATTTCCTGCTGTTGATTTAGAACAAGCATGCAAGTTGTTATCCGAGCATACAGGAATGAAACAGACTAAGGGATTTTATTTTTCATCTGTTTTTGTGTGACACACATATCAGCATTTTTTGTTTGTTTTCTAAAAAAATAAAAAATAAAAGACACACATACCAGTGTAGCTGTTGTTGCTGAAGTGGTGACCCAGACCAGAGCATTTACATTTTTTGTTTTTGCTTTAGATCTCAGCAGAGATCACTTTTCCCCCACCATTTTTGCCTTTACATTGAAGGGAGGGGACTTCATTTTGTCTCGAATCCGCAACCAAAGACTCTCCTCCATTTCAACAGATTTGCCGTCTTCCAGGAGGACCTCAAAAATGTGTGGTCGTTGATCAAATGGGTCGGCGTACAGCGATTGTGGCCTCAACGCTGCTACTGCCAATCTGAGGGGAAAACAAACATTATCTCAACAGAGAAAGCCAGACATCATTTCAACTTCAAATGCATAGAACAATTAAAGCTAAAAATGTAAGGGAAATGAGGCTTTGATGGCCCGCATGAGAAAAGTAAATGTGGAATTTTATTCATTCATATGTTTTTGATGTGAAGATTCTATTATGTAGACATGGTGGGTTGCTTCTACTTAAACCAAGTTAGGATCCTCAACTCAACTGACATCAGAGGTCACCATCAGAAACAGCATTTGATAGTGTTATGTAACACGAAACATGCAAGAAATATTCATCTTCAACCTGGCATCTCATTAGATATGTGCATCTCTCTTAGGGCACTCACTATGTCCACAGGCAACTCAGTGTGCTCTGCCAGTGCATCACTGATTATTAATTCATGAGTGCACATGAAATCAAGGTAGTCCAAGTCTAGCTCTGAGTCAGGAACACATGAACACATACTGCATCTTGCTCTGCAGTTTCTCCAAGATGTGACGTGTAAGGACATTCTGTGGGAAAAATAGACAATTAATAAGTTGCACAATTGTTTTTGAAAAAAAGAGCTCATTAAATAAAGTGAGGTCAACATATGATCTTAAAATTTAACAACATTAAATGACATTTATCACTCTATGATAAGGCTCAGTTCTTAAAACTACAGTGTGCAAGAAAAAGAGGATATCTAGTTTTCCAATTCTAGACTGCAGCGATTGAATTGCTGACTCGCTCAGCCCTCCCCTCGGTGAAAAGACAGCGGCCCCCGAGGACAAACTTTGATCAGAATCTCTTATCTTACTCTTATCTTCTTACCAAACTCTACTAAATACTAATTCTCGTCTCTGCCTTTTATTCCTTCTTCCTATATCCTCACTCTCGAAACATGCTTTCTGGCTGACCTTTGGGCTGCTGAACTATGAAAGACTATGAAAACCAAACGAATTTCATTTTGTACAGATATATTTAAGAGTAGTATATTCAGATTTTGAAATCAAGCTAATCTGTAATACACACTGTAGCTTTAAGTAATTTGTGATTATGAATCACTGGCTTAGTTTATAGTAAATTGTCAATAAGTATAAATTCCAGGCGCTACCTGGAAAACTTTCTCCCCGAGCCGACAGCTCCGCTGAGTTTCCATGGTTACCTACGGTCACGCTGCCACTGAACCTAAAAAATGGCGATGCAACATGGCTGCCAAGGTTCTGCGCCCCTTGTATATTTGTAACGACTTGTAACAACTCATTCTAAGGTACCAGAAAGCTTTCATTTGTATGCGGGTGTGGGTTACATGCTGCTATTCAGACATGCCGCTATTTCGACATTGACTTCTAATTGTCGGAATAGCGGCATTAACATTATTTTTTAAGCGTCCCACTATTCAGAATTTTTTTTTTTCATTGTCGGAGTAGCGGCACTTTACTATTTTTCAAACATTCCGCTTTTCCGACATTGATTGATTACGTTATAGTCAGACGAGTCCTTCTGATTTATTTTTATTTTTTAATCTGAGACACTGTTTCTCATACACAAATACATAGGCCTATTAGAGAAGAAAAAACAAACCCTCCAAGTTTAAAAACACACCAGCAGCAGCGCACACTGATCTGCAGCTACTGAGACTGTTATTATTCTGTCACCTGAGTTTATCCTGCTGCTTTACATTGTTTTAACATAGGTAAAAGAAGAAAAAAAAGATTGTCTGGAATAAAGGGGCAGATTACATAAGATTATTCTTTTTTCTGCTCCCTTTTGTTGAGATTTGGGAGGTTTTTGCCTGATTTATTGCCCGATGCCATGTATCTCGCTTTCTTTCCCCCTCCCTCCGCCCGTTGTCTTCGTTGTCACTTTGTTGTCGCTCCACAGAGCGCACATGGCTAATTAATATGCACGTGCTGACCATATATGGTTGTGTAGGCATTTCGGGGACGGAGGTGTGTTCACGTGCACAACTGCGCACCGTTCTTGGATCCAGTTATCAAAGTTGAGGTGCAGAGTTGTGCACGCACAGTTTGATAGATCTGGAAAAAGGTGTAAATATTTTGGGCTGTCTTTTCACCGTAGGCCTAAGCAAAACATTTAGTAGCAGCAGTTTTACACTGCTTACTTACAGTTTTGATAAATGAGGCCCCAGGCCCTAAGCCCAGAGCCCAGACGCTCACAGATGCAGCTTCTCCGCGGCTCATCCGCGGCGCTGTCCGTGGTGCTGAAGGTCACAGGTTAACTTGACAAACAAACTGCAGCATAGTTCTGTTTGTTTATCATATGTGTCAGTTTTGTTTGCGACTTGATAGTTGAGTTGTTGAGATTAAGAACATCACTCCCTCATCAAACCAGTGATAGACATGCTGAAAAGAAAAGAGAGAGAGAGACGCGCCTGGGTATCGCAGCTGTAAAAAAAAAAAAAAAAAAAGACGTGTCGGAATAGCGGTATCAAAAAGTGTCGGACTACCGGTATGTCTAGACAGAGGGATGTCGTAATAGCGGGATGTCTAAATAGTGACATGTCGGAATAGCGGGATGTCTGAATAGCGGGCGGACCCCGGGAGGGTGATTCCACTTAAGTGAAATACGTATTTATGAAAGACATATTTGATTTTTGCTAATAAAAAGCCAAATAAGTTACATACTGGGGCTTTAAACACTGCACAGAAATGAGTCTTTTTTTGCATGTTTTTATCAATAAATTTCGAACACTTTTAATATATTTTTGAAACAAATCTCCAATTTCACTTTCCAGGGACTTTAAAGTCTTTTCAAGACTTTATAAAGTCTTAAATTTTGAAGGTGTTTTTCTGAATTAGCTGTCCAAGAGTTTGAGTCCTAAAAAACATTGTGAAAGTTTTTTTGTTTTTTTTTTAAAGATGAACCGGTACATAAAAAAGAAAAGAAGATTGTTGTTTTTGTTTTTTGAGAGTGCAGCAATGTTTGTTTGTTTTTGATAGACTTTGCCTTTGATTGATTACCCCAGCCTATTTTGAATTCTGTTCTATCATAGTGGTCTATAGTCTTTATCACAAACTAAAACTGTTGAAGGGATAGTTCACCCAAAATTCAAATTTCACTCATTGGGCCCTACTTTCTTAGACCAGGTGAAGTCTAACATCAGCGCAGCTTCGCCACGCCAACGGGGTGTGGCCCAGGTCCATTTCGCAAGATTGGTGGGCCACGCAGTCAGACTTAGACCAGCGCAATCCCTCCCCTCGTCCCTCCCACCGGCGCAAACGGCAAAGGGGGAGGAGAGAGGGCGGGAGGGAGATAGGAGGAGGAGAAGTGGGATTAACACAGCCGATTCGGATCTTCACCAATCAAAGGAGCTCCTCTCCTCACCTTTAACTGCGCCGCGGGTGATGCGCACTGCAAGTTTGTCATGCCGAACCTCTCCCAGGAGGAAACAGCTGTTTTGGTCCGGAGGTCCGAGCTCAGAGTGACCAATAATGAGTTTACTAATATACTTAACCAGGATTGATCTGATACACTGAGAACCGGTGCTCAGTGTAAGAAACAACAACTAATAACTAATAAACTAATAAAGAAACTCACATTTATTCAAACCCTGTGTAAGCAAGATGAGAGGTGTAGGCTACACTAATCACAACATAAACAAACACCATGAGGGATGAAATCAGCGTAAAGGACGCTCTCTCTCTCTCTCTCTCTGTCCTCCTCTCTCTCTCTCTCTCTCTCTCTCTGTCCGTCTCTTTTTTTCTCTTTTTTTTTTCTGTGATAGAGATGCTGAGTATACTGTAGTGGGCTATATACTGACTATCTGATACCGAGGCTGTTGTGGTGGACTAAGAGAGATGAAGATTTGTGTTTTGTTTTTCATTACGGCTGCGTGATGCGGTCACTCTACGCTAATGAATTAATAAGTAAATAAATAAATAAATAAAGCGATCATCACAAGGGCAGAGTGGTATCTCAACACGGCAGCTCCTGTAGGTACCAAGCGTAGATGTCCTTGAGATGTGTACCTCTGCACATCAGAAGGGTCTCCTTCTGTTAAACCTCAAGACTCACTTTTACTCACTGCCTTTTATCCCAGCATAAGGTCTGGTTCTGTGTAAACTGCAATTTAATCTGTTTTGGGGTTGTTTTGTAATAGTTTTAGTTTTTCACTGTTTCGCTATCTGTTATTATGCCAACAATGTACAGCACTTTGTACCAGGCTGTTTTTAAATGTCTTTATAAATGAACCTGTACTTATGTATCTCTGTTCCAGACTGTCAGCTTGAGCAACTGAGGGAAGTCTTAATGGACGACCCTTTACAGTGTTCGGAAACGCAGACAGTCTCAAGAACCTGGGATATGCGTTAGACGGTGTCTGACGTTAAATGGGATAATGCTAGGCCACATCTCCTGGATTCCATGCTCTCTGCGGAGAAAATCCCCAGTGAGCTGTGTCCTCACTGCAAAGTGCAACAGGCAGTACTCAGATGTCGGGACTGCCTTCCAAAACAGCTGTTTTGCAGCAAATGTGATGTTTCCTTCCATCAAGATTTTGTTTTGCACAATCGAGACTTACTGCTGGATGGTTTCTATAAACCAATCCCACCCACATGTTTTGTCAAGAGTGACAATGGGGCACATGAAATATGTGAACAAGGTAAGTTGGAGCATTGTGGTTGTGTTCACTTTTAACTATAAACATCACACAAACTACATTGTACTAAGCTAACACATGGAGATCCTGCCTTTGTGTAATTTTGTTTCAGATCTTATTCAATAAAGGCATGACTTTCCATGAGTGGTTCAAGAAAGTTACTCTTATTTGCTTTATTTAATCTCTCTTTTGCTCATTTTTTAGCATGTCTGTTACCAATTGCATGGCCAAGTCACATCTGCGGCTGTGACGCTGCCAACAAAACGGCTGGTGTAGGGAAAGCCATCATCCTGGTCACCATAAATGGTAATCATCAAGCTAAGATGTGTTTGTGTGACGATATGTTAATTTAGAAAATGTCTGTTATGGTCTTGGCCCTGTGTGTTACTGAGTATTTGTTTGTCACGTCTGCATCTGCCCTACCTTTTTCTCCTTTGTTGCGTCACTTGTTCCAGGTTCTGTTTTTTTCCTTCTGTTTTGTTTAAGGTTTACTTGTTGACCCCCCCTGTTTGAGACCAAGGGCTTGACTATGTTGTTGGTACTTGTTTTCTATGGTAGTCGACAGATCCTTATTTATTCTATCCTATTTTTTTCACCCAATATACAGTATTATGTTTTTGTTGATCCTTTTTGTCAATCAACCCATGCATCATGGGTCTGCTTTTGGGTCCACATCCTCTGCACCAATAATGTTTCCTTTGTCTTCACAGGACGATATGATCTGTCACTACCAAAAATCACTTGCAAGTCCTGCTTCATATCGTGGACTCCAGGCAGGGGCGTCACTAGGTTTTAAGGACAGGGGGGGCTTAGCCCCCAGTAGATGCACAGGATGTGAGCGAATGTAGTGCGCAAGCACGAACTTTCACAATGGCCCAGAAAAAACACAATATTTAGAATTTAGAGTAAATTTAGAGTATTGAATCATGGGCTAGTTGAATCTAAGAATAAGTAAATGAGTAACTGTGTAAAAGTAGATGCTAAAAAAAGTGAACCTGAGTAATTTTTCAGGTGTTTGACAATCATGGATATGTCCAGGTGGACTGGAAAACTAATTGTATTTCACTAGTAGCCTGTGTCATAATGGTTATACACTCCATCCAAATACAGACGTTTTTGGCTCATTTTGATTTCACCCAGACCTCCTCACTGTTACAATCGGACCAAACGATAGTCAGGTTTGCCAGGTTTTGGAACAGGATTAATTGGAGTGTTCCATGAAGAGGTGGTAGGTATGAGTACACCAGCCTGTATAGCAGACCCATGATCGTGTTTCTAATTTTCCAATTCAAATAAGACCAGACAACAGAAATGAAGTGCGACTCCAACTGGAGCAGATATTTATGGTAAAGAGTGCACATTTCACCCTAGAAACCCCTTCATCTTCTACACAACCAGGACCTTCACAAGAAATTTCAGATTTTTTTTTTTCTGAGCTGAAATAGACATTGGGGGGTGGTTTAAATGACTGACCCTGAGAATCATTTTAATTTGAATATTCTGCTTTTATTAGTAGTTTTATTTGGACTAGGTTTTAAAAAATATATACATTTATACCTTGCCTATATTGTTATCATGCTGTTTTTTATATATTCCTGTGTCTTACCTGATCTTCTGCATCTTCAGGGCATGTCTCTGTCTGGCCTCTCCATACAGCATTTCTCTCCCTGTCTGAGCTGCCTGCAGTGTCACCAGATATCATTAGTATTTTAAATTAATCCATTAAATAATCACTTTTTACTGCTAAATGTTATTTTCTTTAACACAGCCAAGCTATAAAGTACCAGATGAATGTTAACACATTACACACACACACACACACACACACACACACACACACACACACACACACACACACGGCACATGAGACAGACAGAGAGAGAGAGAGAGAGAGAGAGAGAGAGAGAGAGAGAGAGAGAGAGGGGAACACACACATGATGACAGGAGTGTTCAGGATCCCCGTTTAAAAGTTTTCCCCACCAGAATCTAGCCGAACTTTGGAGCATTATTTAGCCCGTTTTCTGACAAGCTATCATGCCATGGTTGGTACCAACAGAAGCCTAGCATCTCCTGGTTTCATATAATATCTGTATCTTCGCTCTAGCTTTAAAACTGATCCGTTTACAACGCAATTAATATTTCACATGAATTCAAATTTTATCGCGGTCATTTTGACAACACTGCTATTTAGAGATGTAGTAGTTTACTGTCTGATACCTGCTAGTCCTCTTTTAGCTACAGGTGGACTGACTCTCTCCCTCTGTTGACATCAGAGCTCCTGCAGCCCGTCACTGCAGGCTCGGAGCGGAGCTTCAAACAAGCCGCCGCTACATGGGCGCAACCAACTCACAGCTGGGAGGGGGGTGGTCACACACTCAACAAACTAATTAAATTAAACAAATCAGAAATAACAAGAGACAACTGGGGTTCTTAAAAGGAGAATATATGTCACATATTAAAAAAAAAAAAAAAAAGTCACATAATAAAAGAACACCAAATTATTTGGGGGGGCTTAAGAATATTTTAGGGGGGCTTCAGCCCCCCTAAAATAGGCCTAATGACGCCACT
>NC_140928.1:28243366-28323620 GCF_045865225.1 Trachurus japonicus | reverse complement strand
TAAGTTTAGCAGAAAGATCAGGTAGAGGCTAGACAGGCCAGATAGATAGAGTCCAGAAGTAGAGAGTCCAGATGTCTAAATGGTGGTATGTCGGAGCGTTAGGGTGCTGGAATGGTGGGATGTCAGAATGACAGCATGTAACCTTACAAGCTAACAAAAAACATAAACAAATAATAATTATCGCTAATTGAAATAACAAAACAAGACGGTAGATGTGGCGTCAACACATCTACCGTCTTGTTTTGTCTGTCATTCAGCCTGTCAACACAATCGTTTACATGATGACTGTGTTAATAGAAAAAAACGGGAACAGGACGGGATCGGGAGTGATTTATTCAGGATTTGAACGGGACAGGATTTTTTTTTTTACTTTGTCACGGGAGCGGGACGGGACGGGATTGAAAAAACACTGACTCCCGTGTCAGCAAACTCCTAATCTGAGTCTGTGTCTGACTGTGTTTCTGTCAACCTGGAGCAAGCAGATGGTGGGCGGGGCACAAACCCTGATCCAGCTTTTTCAATATGGAAGAGAAGATAGTGTTTGATTCCACTTTTTATGAAGGAAACCCATGATTTACTGGATATTAAACATAACAGAGTATTTTGTACATGGTATCTCAACGATATGAATGAAACTAAGAAAGAGGGAAGGGAGAAAAAAAACACTTCTACTGTAAACAGCAGTGATAATAACATGTTTTTATACATACATAATACTGGTTCCTTTATCTTTTGCTCTTATGGTCATGCATGGGGTTATTAATAGTTCCACAGCCATCAAAAAGACGGATCACAATCTTTTCCTTCAGGTTGTAAATGTTTACCTCAACATCCAACTGGAGTTCCTCCATCTCGACAGATGGACACACATAGAGAGTGTTTTTGTGCACAATTAGCAGGCATCTCACCCCTGCTCTACTTCCAATCATCACAATGTGAAATGATAATAGAACTTGACAGATCATTGGATGCCTCTTTCGATTCTGATTCAAACTAACTCACCATGAATGTACAAAAAAACTGTAAGACAGCCATCAAAGACAGAGTGGAGAATCCCATGCCAGAATTGCGTTGAATCATACAAATTGATACAGTGTGAGCACGTCATGCCTGTTGCACTTGAAAAGGACAGGTTCCTATCTGCTTTCAACACATTGCAATGACTGTTCTGCTATATGTTACAGCGAGTCAGATAAGAAACAACTCCCACAGCAGATCAGAGCTTCAGAAATTGACATATCGACGTATCTTACACTGGAATTTCATTGCGTGTATTATAATCCAAAGCAGTTTGTCATCGTTATGTAAGTGAAACAGAAGGTCATCACTCTGAGCCACGTCCTGCATACCAATGTGCTGCAGGAAATCATTGGCTTAGTAATTGTACAGCCACAAGTCAAAGGTGTGATGTCAGCATAAAAACGCCATATGGAATGAGGGAGCAGAATATGTCCCTGAGCTGCACAAGTAAATGAGGAAATATAAGCTAATTAATCGGGTAAATAAAGTCTCAGGTGACAGCCGTTAATGTAATTTTATTATGCTAATAAATCTCAGAGGTCTCCGGTGCTTTACATGAATATTGGTGATAATGACTCACCGGAATAGATTTACAAATTGGAATGCAAAGTCATATTGGCATCTTCTACTATTTGCTCTAAGTGCCCAGCTCAGTTATATTCATTTGTATGGATTTCCTGTGCAGTTTTATCCAAATATCATATTACTGTAATATGGAGGAATTTCATAAGTTTCATTAAAAGCGGTAACAAAATCAGTAACATGGACCTCGGCGCTGATTAATGACAATAAAGCTAGAAAGAATTGAATGCAGTGCAGTGTATTAATTTCCACTTTTCATGCAGGGATGTTTGCATCTTTTAAATCTAGAAATGAATGTGACATACATATAGGCTAATAGAAGTAAGAAGTATATCCTGAAACTGTGCAAAGGACTGTATCAGATTTTTTTTTTTTTCTAAAGTCCTCAGCTATCCTGGTTATCTTTGCACTGTTCATGATTGAACTGTCTGGACAGAAGATGACCACAATGTCTGTATGTTTTTACATAATGTGCTAATTTTAAGGCACATTCAATGCTCCAGGGATAGCAGTGTTAGTCAGCCAACCTCTTTAACATACATCCCATGCTGCAACCACAGGTAGCAGCTCAACGTACGTCAGTTCACACCTTTCATTAAAATGCATCTCCACAGGCTCCTCCAGTGACCACTTGTGATTGGACCTCACATCCGTGCTGTACATGCAAATAAACAGGTATTCACGTTTGTTTTCAGCAACTTCTACTGGGGATTTATGTGTGTGTCTGATACTAAGACAGAGACACAGAGAGAGAAGTTCAGCTCCATAAATAGTCAAATATTTCTGGTTCATTATGACACTGTGTTGTGAGAGGATGTCAGCAGAGAAGCTTGTCCTTCACTCTGCTAAAATAATTTGGCCACATTTGGTCCAGAGTCTACCTACAAATGTGGTCTGAGTGATGGAATCCCAAATGATTATTCAATGCTTAAGTCACCTGGGATGGACTTTTAAGTTTTGAGATGGCAATTGAACTATAGCCGATATCAATTAAATTATAATAATAATATCTTGCATTTATATAGCACCTTTCAAAATACCCAAGAGACTTAACATGAGCATGAGCATGAGCGGGGGTTTGTGGTTGGGTTAAGGACACAGATTTACTCTAGCATTAGCATTAGCATGTAGCATATTAGTATTTGATTGTCAGCACCACTTGCCATGGTTTATAACTCTTCGTCATGTCAGTTTCCTGTTTTATTTTGAAGTTCAGTGTCCTGTCTTCCTGTGTGCTCCCTCCTGTGATTACCTCATATGTCTCACCTGTGTCTGATTGCACCACCTGTGTCTCGTTACCTTGTCTATTTCACCTCAGTGTTTTCCCATTGTCCTCAATGTCAAGGGACGGACACAGGTCATGAAGATAATCAGTCCGGAGGTGGGTGCTGGAAGGTCTTGCATAGAGGCAAAGTAGTGAGCGTGGAGCTGGTAAATGTATATACTGGACTGACTGCAGGGGATGAGGAGCAATTGTGTTCACAGTTGAGTTGTGTTGCCTTGATGAGGGGGTGTGGCTTTGCAGGCAGAGTGAGGTAGAGGCAGGTGAGTGGTGGGAAAGTAGGTAGTTTGGGTGATTAAACCGCAACATCATTGTAATAATAATAATGGCTTGGATTTATGTAGTGCTTTTTCTAGGCAATCAAAGCGCAGAAACCATTATTCATTTCACACCAGTGGTGGTAAGCTACGATTGTAGCCACAGCTGCCCAGGTGCAGATTGACAGAAGCGTGACTGCCAATGTGCGCCAAATGGCCCCTCTGACCACCACCAAACATTCATACGCATTCCCTCCAGGTTAGGTGGGTAGGGTGTCTTGCCGAGGACACTAAAACTGCAACTGGTATGGAGCAGGATTCAAACTGTCAACCTTTGGTTATTGGACAGCCCACTCTACCTCCTGAGCCACTGTCTCCCCAATTTGTACACAATTTTGCATCGACCCCTCCATACCAATTTGCAAACCTTTCTTCTTTAGTCAAACTGTTATACTCCAGCAGAGGAGGTCAAATCAGAATGAATGGTGCAGCACTGCTCACTGGTTCTCCATCCCCTCAAAGGTCAGCACTGTCGAGACGGCATGCTATCGGTCAATGGTGCAGATTCTCTCGTCATACTCCATTTAAGTTGAACTCTACTACTACATTTCACTATTACATAAATAGTTCCTAAGTCAATGTATAATATGGGAAAAGTGTGTTACACAAATAACTCCTGCTTGCCCTTTTAGTCTAATGCTTTTACAACCAATGAAATGTCAATAGGCAGGAAGAGACTTACTGAAAATTCATGTTCATGACAAAACACCTGTAAAGCAGATACAAGTGATCTCCCCCTTCATATCTCCTGTGGTGGACTTGTGTTCAATTCCTCAAAAAGACCATATTTGCATTTTTCTACAGGTGTTGCCAACATTTCAGTGAGAAATGTGAACTTTGCTTGGAAACTAACATAGTAGGATTCCTAAAATTTGTTTTTTAATCCTAAATTAGGAAAGTCAAAAAATCCATATCCTCACATAACACACTAAAGAGTTTAGTTGTGATGAAAAAACAAGGTTGTCATTCAATAAGATTAATAAATGGTCAAGGGTCAATGAATGAACCACAAATTATGCTTCAGTGCTTTCATCAGCCTTATGTTCCCACAGCCCTAGCCTCTCCTTTTTACTAAACTTAACCAACTCTTTTCTTCATTGCCTAAACCCAACCAATGGTGGGACCAAAGGGCTGTGGGAACATATAGGGCCTAATTTTCAGTGACAACAAAAGTTAGAAATGTGGGAACATAGGGCTGTGGGAACATAGGCATGATCCCCAGTAACTCCTCGTGTCTTGTGAAGCAAGAATGAGGGACAACACATTTCTACAGTATTTTGCTTATGATCGAAAGTAATTTCTGTATAAAACGCTGCACATTTATTCTGCTTTATTCACATTCTTCTGCTTGTGACAATGCCATTCACATTCTGTATGTCCTTGCAAAAGCTTTTACTCACAAATTTACAAAAGCCTAGGAATCAGTGGCCTCTCACATACTCACAAAGTAAACAATGTGAGAAAAAAGTGTAACTGTGCATCTGAACCATGAAACATTTATAATGTTGTGGGAATATCTGCACATATAAAATTCTGAAACTAATACACTGCATACAGTAGTCCTGCAGTGTATACATGCATATGTTAATGAATCCCCATTCCCTGTAAATGTACAAATGCATGCACAGAACTTCAATTAACATGATTTAACATAATGGAATTCCTCATAAACTGTAATCCTTTGGACCAGAGTGGCAGTAAAAGAAAGTGAAACAGAAGAGCTTCAGTGATGCAGAAATTGAGACAATACTCAGAGCGGTGGGGGAGTGGAGGTGGGTTGGGTTGGGGGTTGTTTTTGCCCCACAAAGACGATGGTTAGGAACAGTTTAATGCCATTACATCCTACCAGAGACCTGAGCTTAAAAAAAAGAAAGAAAGAAGTGGTTTGACAAAATTCTGCTTACTACATGGTGCATCGCAGCCAGCTCAGAAAATGGAGAGGTCTGAGTCTGGGGAGAAGACTGTGGGTGTGATCTCCCAAACCGCTGCCTCATTGGGGATATGTCAGTGTCTGGCAGCAATCCAGATGAGGACAGTGGCATCATATTCATTGCTGGAGCTATACGGCTGACTGGTGCAGAGGGACATGTCCAACCGGACTGTGGGTTCATTTCACCGCTCACATTTTCTGTCTTGGTACATCTGAAAGAACTTTTTTTTTCTCCATTTGTTCATTAAAAGTGTTTTTTAAACTTATAACCTGCTGTTTTCATGCTGCTGTGTATAAAGTAACACTAGAACATTTTGAGACTTGAAGTAAAAGATGACCTGTCAACAAACAACAAACACCTGCTGTCGGTCAGGCACAAATCTGATTTTGAGGTCGAAGTACGTAAATAACTGTCTGGGCATTATTGTTTTGAGTCAGCAGTGGAGTGACTGTGGCATCAGGTAATATAGTAAATTATAAGACACACCTGTGGCCTGCTCCTTTGACCTGCAAGCTACACTGCAGCCAGGGGACCGGGGCTGCTACTACAATAGATACAGTCACACAGAAATTACTTCTTCTTTAGTTGTATTGCATACAAAATTCCCAGAAGGGTTTTTATCTATTTATTACTATTTCTTATTCACCAGACCAAAATGTACAAATCTGCAGTTTTGCACTACAGAGTTAGTGATGGTCTCACATCCAACATCCAAATGACCTCTGATAGAGCTTCACCTGAGCAGCAATCCTCCTCCTATCATCCGTCTCCAGCACGACAAAAACCATGCAGTAACATTAAAATATTACAGCAAAGATAACAAACTCCTCCACTTTTATCTCCATCAAGGCAGTGCAACATGTCTTTGAGTGCCTGCTTCTCTCCAGACATGGCAGATTTACACACCTCCAGCAGTTTTATGTCCAGGCCATCAAGTCCAAAAAAGGCCCCAGAGGGTCTGTGGTGACAAATCTCTTGAACTCTGCCTTAATCTGAGGAGACATTCACAGATAGGAAATATTAGTCAAATGTATTTCTGAATGCACTCACAGTATTGAGTATCTAACATCTAACATGCTTCAATTTATTTGTGCAATAAATGTACAATTATTCTACCGATCACCTGTCTCTTGTGGAACAAGGCTGGCCATATGGAAATGACCTCTGTGATGAGTGGCTGAACTCATTTTCTCTATCACCTTCAGATCATCCTGCTGCTCTCAACCTTTACCTACAGTATAGTTTCCAATCTTAAACTTAAGGCTGTAAAACCCTTTTCAGACCCTGGCTCCTTCAGACTGGCTTCTCCATGAGTACTTTGGCAACACTCTCATATTGATACCTCGCAGGATAGTGCGGAATGCTTTGCATAATAGAGACAGATATAAGCAAATCTAAAGAAACAAAATCTATTTTTATGCACATATTTTAATAAATCACCAACACATCAAGACTCTTCATGCTGCCAAAATTACCAAAGCTGGGCTATGAGCTTGAATTATTATTCAGCATCAAAGTGAAGCTCCTCTGCTAGAAGTGTAAGCTAGCTTCTCTTGGCCCATATTTCTTTTCAGAGTTTCATGTCTCTCTCTGAGAAACATCTTTAAGATGAAGATACTGCTGAGCTAACTCACCGGCTATCTCCTGCCAATTAAATGTCTGTGTTTAATGAAAGCATTTTTTTTTTGACAAAGCACTGGCACTGACAGGCCTTGCTCCTATCTGCAACACTGACCAGCTGCTGTTGATGTTCACCAGGGCAACGACTATTTGTTGTTTCTATTAAGGACTGAATATTACTGCTTTTCATTTTTGTGTGTTCATATGTAATCTCTTGCAGAATGTTTCATATTGTGCTATGTAGCTCATGGTTCTAAAGTCCCACACTCATTTGGAAATACACAGAATGTGGCTTTCTGTCTTATTTCCTCTACTACTACTATCATGGAGGCATCTGGTCCTGATCTGTTCAAGAACATTTGCATGATTTGCAAGACATCAGGGAACAAGGACTCTTGCAACAGATGGTGTCCCACACATTCCAGATCTAAACCTCTTGAAGTCGGTCTAAGATCACATGAAGACACAGTATGACAATATGTCAATCCAAAGACAGATCTCAACAAATATAGATGTGTTTTTTTGTTTTTGTTTTTTTTCTGTTTACTGCTCTGTATGAAGTTGAATGACAAAAAACTATTTACAGCATTGTTTTTGAACGCATCCCCAATTTACTTCTAGTAACGTTTGCATAGTACTCTATATGAACACATGCAAACATTTCTACTGAGTAAGAGTTATAGTTTCTTGATAAATATATCCATTATTCATGGCAGTTTAAATTGGGGCACAGAAGAAAGCGTTTCCTTTCTTGAAAGCAGCAGCAACATATTTTCGTGTTGCTCTTAACTAACTAGGTGCATTCCCCTAGGTCTTAGAGGAAGGCTTTGGTGTGATAAGAAAAAGAGCAGAACACACAGACTTTCTCTGCAAAAGTTAGAATGATAAACTTTTTCCACAGAGAAATACAGGATTTCATAAATTTGAGTACAATGAAACTGGTAGGAACACGTGTACCTTCTGACGAGACTTGTCTGGGATAAGAGAGGTGGCAGCAAGTTTCTGTTTCTGTTTCCCGTATCGTTGACAGAAAGCACGCCGCGTCTATACGCTAATGAGTAGACGTGTTTACAAACCCGGAGGAAGGCCCTCTCAGAACAATGTCGTCCCCGAGCCTGGCCTGTGTAGACGCACGGGTGACTGTGAGGCATCTGATGTAGCATATCAAATACAGGTGAGGCCCGGGGGGATTGGAATCGGCGAGCTGCCTCTTCAGGCATCCGTCCAAATGCCTGGCACGCGCTCAGTTTAGAGGCTTTAGAGGTGCTCCTCATACTCTGGGAGAAGATAACCAGTGCCAAGAAACAAACTGCAGCAGAGATGAAAACATGCCAACACGCTCAGTGAAATTCACCTATATGTGATATCAAGCGGAGGAGAGCGGTTTCCCAGCTTGAACAGCGTGAAACGTTGCCACACACATCACCAGCAGAGCAAGCCGGGTTGTAAGTGAAGTTCGATCAGTTACTCCTGAGTGTCTGCTTTGCACCAGTAAGAATCCATTTTCTCCATGTTCAAAATCTGAGGCCAAAGTTTCATGGTGGTAACCTGACAGACCACACTGGATATATATACAGAGAAGGAAAAGGAAATCAACATTGTTATCCGGTAATTGGGTTGATATATTAAATATTATATTATTTGGTGTGTGTGTCTCTTCTCTCTCCCTTGTCTTCTCCTCTGTGCTTTTGCATTTTTCTGAACTGCTCCTCTTTCACATTTCTCTTCCAAACACAAATTTTAAATCAAACAAATACAAATCCAACAAGTAATGATGATAATAATGATGAGACAGTGTATCTGAAGGGTACAGGTCACTTTGATCTCTTTATCTCTCTGGCTTGCCTTCTTAAGACAGTCCTCATCCTTTTTGAGCAGATCCTAATCTCTTTTCATTTCCTGCACCGTCTCCTTCAAGCCCACCTTTTTGAAAGCCACCTCCTCTCTGAGCCTCCAAAGCCTCATGTGTGCTCTTCCTCCACTGCTTTGCTCCTCTTAAGCTGTGAGGCACCAGGTCGAGGTCTCCACCTTCAGTCCAGCCTGGATTTCCTCTGTGACCTCTATGAGGAGGTTTCTCTCGGAGCCGGTACACCTCAGTCAGCCTGTCTGCCTGTGCGGGAGCGAGGCCAGCGCTCCCCTAGATGACATGGCACAAGGCTTCACTGTGCCACTCTTCTACTAATGTGATGTGTGGATCAAGGTGCTGCAGCTTGTTTTAGCCACCACCACTGTCGGAGTTGGAGTGAAATGCTAAAAGTCCCATCCTACCATTGGACACATGTAGAAAAAGCAGCTCTACATGTATTGACTCAGATTCCACCATGGTCTTTAGACAGATGGATGGATGCATGGACAGATGGACAGACTTTATTATTCTATTGTACTTTATAAAAGAAAAATAGTTTCCACAGTCTGTCATCACATAAACATAAACCATACAATTTAGATATGGGTACATATAGTATGGAATGGAATTCCAAGCTGTATGTATACATGAAATTGTTTAGATGTTGATATAAAATGCATTCATGAATTACATTTTGCTTTCTGTTCAGTCAGTCAGTAACCCCTGAAAATTACTTACTACTTATAAACAACTGAAATTATTCATTATTATTGTTGCATTTGATGTGACCTATAAAAAAAGATGCATGCGCGCACACACACACACACACACGCACACACACACACGCACGCACGCACGCACGCACGCACGCACACACACACACACACACATTACTATGGCCTGTTTTGATTAGGTTAGTAAGCTTAGGGATTCAATCATCCCCACTCTATCAGCCATAACAGATCATAATGTGCCAGCACAGACACAGTGACCTTGACACCTGCTCACCATGTCATGTACAAGGCAGCAAGCAATGAATCAAAATGAATATGTTTTAATTAAGTCGTTTCCACTCGTCCTAAACAAATAGTTTATTTGTTTTATTTTCGATAAATGATAAATGTGTATTGTGTCTGCAGAGGGAGGGGCTGGCACTCTATTCTGATTGGAGGAATAAGACTCCATCTGCCCATAATGTCTCCTAATTGTTTAGTTGTAAAATTTTTATGGTTAAATATTTTGGTGCAGTAAATGTCTATTGTGAAGGTCTGGTCATATTTTTGGTTTTATTTGGCTTTTCACACACACACTACTGGGTCTGTGTTTTTCTTAAAGCCCACTGAGGATGACTGGATGTTAGCTGTTTAATTGCACCATGCAGTGCATCTGCGTGGCAGCATCTGTACTAATTCATTCAGGTTTGTCCCTAAAGTGTCTCAGTTGGTGTGTGAATCCAGAGGAATCCTGAATATTAAGAGGTTAACTCATAGCATACAGTAATCAAACTGCCTGCAGATCCTTTGAGCTCAGTATCAAAACACTGAGCAACGTTTGCCTCCTCATAGAGCCTGTGTCTCCATAGGAGGTCTGTGGATGAGTTGCCGTGGTTTCCTTTGCTCCTGCTGTCGACTCCCCGGTGCCCAAAGCTCTGTGCATTTGACACTTTTTTAAATTGTGAGTTCAAAAACATCCACTTTGATAAAATTATAAGTTACAAATTGCAAGATACAAAACAAGATATTCACAAAGATATATTGAATTAATAAACCAAAAAGGGTTTTGCTCATGAGACTTCCTCTTTCTTCTAAATGCACACACATGAAGATCAGGGTGGGTTGCTCCCATGAGCTCAGCTGCAGCTGTGAGCTGAAGAGCGTAGAGGTTTTTTTTTTTTCTCCAGTTTGCTTATGTTGCTGTCTGTTAGGTTACTTTTTATAAGAAGCGAGTGTGTGTGCATCCTCGGTTGACATCCAATCCCAGTGCACATGAAGCTTTGCCTTAGTCCACAGCACAGGAAGAGCAAGCTGCCAACAGGCTGTGAGAAGTGACTCTGCATACACTCTGGCGCTTGGAATATAGCATTTGTGTCTCTCTTTTTTTCACATTTTGATAACAAAGACAAACAAGAAGAGACCAAACAACAACAACATGAATACATAACATATTGACAGTTTGCAAAGCATATAAATACATGGTTTATTTGCACCGTCAGTCTTCCTTGCGTTCATTGCACTGACTGTTTCTTGAACACGCAGATCATTTCTTAAAAGAAACTCCTTTTATTTTCATAGTCTTTAAGTGATTGTGGTCCATCTATTAGCCATTATCTCCATAAAGCCCATGCTGGTTCACTGCTTGCACACTATCTAATCTGTAAAGTCCTGTTAGCCAGTAATTCAAGCGAAAATAACTTGGTTTTCTTAAAGGAAGCTCATTTGCACAGAAAGGAGAGTCAGTGTGATCAGGCATTCTGTCACAGGTGCTTTTGATCCATTTGAACCACTAGCTAAGTTTACACAGGAGGGACATGTGCCTGTAACCTCTCAGGATTGACACAAAAATACTTTATTTTATCTCATGGGGAAAAGGGCAGGATTGAAACACCAAGTAGGAATACAGGAACACTGAGCAGCAACACAGGACGAACACAGTCGAATACAAGACAATGGGAAAACACTGAGATAAAATGTACGAAACACAAAAAGGGAGATTCTTGATAGCGCTCTTCTGCACTGCTGTATCTCTAGATTGAAAACATCACATAATCCTGATATGTCCACCCAGAGGCTACATATTCCATGACAGTTTATTTAGGCATCATAGTATTTGATTGTTACAATGTTTCAGTCCAGACACAAGCATGAGCAAATACATTTTTATTTTTATTTTACATGACTACATTTCCTATTTTGTCTGAACAAAACAGCATCTACTGTATAACATCTGGCAATACCAACTCATTGTAGATCAGGATACCAAAAACAAAACAAAACAAAAAGACATAATACAACATCAGGGAGTGTTGTATTATGAACCCACTCACTTCCCAACATCACAAGCCTTTCAGTATCATTGTTTATTCTGATGTTTGACTGGATTAGCAGCATTTTAACTTTGTAGCCAGTAAGGGTGGTGCAATGTGACATCCATGGGGATCGCAACACTAAATATAAAGATGCTATTGTTGAATGCACAAATAGTGTGTATCTTTTATGTTAAAAAGTTATGCCCTAAAGTTGACTTACTTTTAGTCTTTGATTTGTTACTATACACAGTTTCTATTTAAATGTAAATACAGATGATATATTATTGGGTTTACAGCAGTATTCCTTGTTTTGGAGGAGTGACAGTGTTGTTTTGTACAAAAGGCACTATAAGTACAAAGCAATACACTTGTGTATATAAATATGGTTGGATCAATATCATACGATCATATAGAAATAAATAAAAATGTGCAGTGTAAATGTTTTATTTGACACTGATAATCGTGTGGTAAAGTCTGGCGCCCTGCTTGTACATTTTGATTCTGAAAAATGAATATGTCACATTCAGCTAATGCAAATAACACATTCTCCCAACCTAGAGTCGAGTAAATGGAGTGTAGATACGATCAGCAATAAATCAGGGCAGTTTACTCCACAGTTGCTTTGCTTGCATATTTTCCCAAAAGGTTTGTGTTTTGCTCCAGGATCATTGTATCATCATCGGTTTTGGTGAGCTGAGGTCATTTCGAAGCTTCTTTTTTTTCACCCGCATTGTGATAAGGTCCTGACTCTCCATCTCCACAGGCCACTGTGTGAGTGTATTTAGCTGTTTTAAAAGGAAAAACTGAAAGTAGAGAGATGCTGTGTTGAAATAAAAACAAATGCAGTACAGGCCGAGCACAACAACATGACAGCTTTCAACTTATATTTATTCACTCTTCAAGTCAAATTCATATGTTTATGAAAATGTCAGAAACCACACAAACAAGATGCTGTCAGAACATTTTTCATATCCTGTGTGATTATCTCTGCTGTGATCATCAGGAAACTGCTGTTCCAATGTGCCACATGCTGTATAATAACCATCCAGCACCCGTATGATGTCACATATAGGAATCAAGTGTTTGATTTGAATGAAGATAAAGAGAATACAATAACTAGTATAGGATGTACATGATATAAGACCATTATGAAGGGATGAAGAGACCGAAAACAACGACAAACAGAAAAACAAAACACTGCATTGTAATTGTAATTGTTGAATGGTCCTGGCCAAGTGTCCTCTCTCTGTATGATCTGCAGTAAGCTGAGACATAGACAAACAGAGAGTTGTGTTTTTCCACAGATGTATAAAATGAAGAAACAACCCCGTCAGATTTATGCTGGTGCTGTCACACCTCTTAATTATCTGATGGAGGAGGACTACATGCAGATCTGCTCTTTCACCAATTTCTTTTCTATTTCAACAGCACTGTGGTGAATCGAAGCTCCACGCTTGAAATGCTGAAATGTCCATGTCGTCTGACGTATGTAGGAAAGACAAAACAACAATTGATACATTTTGGATTGTACAATACAGAAGCACAAAGACAAGGCCGGATCTTATTTCTCCTATGGAAAATAAAAACATCCCCCACAACACAGCTACACAATTTCTTTCTTGACTTGAGAAGGAGATTATACGGTAAGCAAGAGTGCACTCTGGACCTGTACTGTATGTGAGTGTGTTAACAGTCTGAGGTGGTTTATGTTGGTTTCTTCACATAATCAGTAAAAAATGTGACCAGTTTTGAGTTGTGTTTCAGGGAAGACACTAGCTCTGCTACCTTTGTTTGCCATTATGCACTGTAAAGGAAAATGTTGATGTTAAAGGGAACTTTTTTGTTTTTTATGTGTCTTGCCTCACTCCTGAGTCCATGACAAGCAGATAGGCACCATCCTTTCCACTGTGCATGCAGTAACAAGAGAGAGCCCGTATCGCCCGTAATTAGCTTAGCTCAAACACTGGAAGTGTATGGGTAGTGTTAGCCTGCCTCCACCTAAAGTCATCAGAGAAACTCTTCAGCAACTCTAAAGGGAAACCAGCGGGCCGATCTTGGTCTCAGAGCTGACAAAACTCTCCGGTAAGGCATCTTGAGCGGTCAAATGCCGCTAACGGGACCAGATCGGTCAAAACGGAGGGTTCAAGCAAAGACGGTTTATTTTGGTTCAAGCTAGCTACATCGAGGGTAGGTTAGCTTCCTGTTTCAAAGTAAAAGCACAAATTCTATCGTCATGGTTTTCTGTATGTAAAGGGCAACGGGTGTTTTATTTTGTGAAAGTAACCGGAAGTGCGTTGGTCACAACGGCTAGCTTGAGTAGCACCAAATTCATCACAACAAAATTTTAAACAGCTGGTATTTAGACAAATTAACGACACACTGCTGATCTAAACGGCTACTTTCTCTCCTAAACATGTTTGAAATGTCGATAAAGTGATTTACAGAGTTTAGAGCTAAAATGAAATCAGCTTCTGACTGCTGATTTTGGCTCGGGTAGGAGGCAGGCTAACACTACCCATACACTTCCAGCATATGAGCTAAGCTAATTACGGGCGATACGGCTCTATCTCCCTTGTTACTGCACACACAGTCGAAAGGATGGTGTCTATCTGCTTGCCATGGACTCGGGAGTGAGACAAGACAAAAAATGTTGCCGTATCCCTTTAACCCATATTATGCTTACAAGTGTTGTATAATCATGGTTGTAATTGAACTTTTTTTTACCTTGTGATATGTGGTATTTAGTTAATCCCTTTGAAGACAGACAGCAGAGAGTCCAATGGGCTCTATGCACAGCTCCACCACTTCCTGGATTTAAGGCAGGTCCTTCATTTCCTGTCTTACATTATTGGACACACTGATTAATCCAGGTGTGTCTGAGTAGTCACAATGGTCAGACACACCTGGATTAATCCTTTTTATTGTCCCCTGACACTTCACAAGATAAAAGTGAGGAGCCACTTTTCATGTATTGTTACTTACCTAAATCTTCCCCCTGTCAGAGAGAATCTCCTCTGATGAAATGGTTGAGCCTGCTGTGCCTTCAGTACCTCCTGAGGAAGAAAGAACTTTAATTATTATTATTATTATTATTATTTAATAAATAAATAAATATGATAATAATAAATAAAAGATGCCAACCAGGCTAACTGTTGTGATTCGCCTGTTGTTTGTCGCTTTAAATGTTTTATTTGTGCTGTCTGTAGATCAACAAGATCTTTGAATTTCAGTAGTTTTGACTGTAAGAAAAATGGAAAAAAAGTAATTAGTTATAGTTACTAGTTACTTTCCCAAAAAAGTAACAGAGTTAGTAAGTGAATTACTACATATCTATTACATTATTTTATAATGCCATTATTTCCATCACTGGCATTAAGAGGCTACACCCAGCTGTGATATGAAGATAAGTACTGGGTAAATATAATATTATGGCACATGTACACACATCTGCATCTACAGCAAACATGACCTGACAGTGATCGATGGCTATCTGGACCTTGGATCAGCTGTAACCGCTGACGTCCTGTCGGTTCCTGAGTCAGAGATCTCAGTCAACTTCTCACCCACCCATTAATCATGGGTCTGTGTTTCACCCCTCAGCCACTACAGGCCGCCTGTCTCCGGGCATCAGTACCCTGGGACATCAGTACCCTGGGACATCAGTACCCTGCTCAGCTTCCACATAGATCCTACCTTCATCTTCTACTTCCTGTTCAGTCCTGTCTGTTCTGCCCAGAGGGTGTCCACCAGGCCGTCCTGCCTTCTGCCCCAGGTGTCCAGCTCACTGCCCCCCCCCCCTCCACCTCCTTGCACGACTTCTCCTGCTCCACCTCAGTGTTGCCTCCAGGCTGTCCGCCTGAGGTCTCCAAAAGGTGTGTGTGTGGAGGGGTCTGTTCCCCTTAACACTTTCACTGTGGACTACTTCGTCCAGCCCTTTGTGTGGGATTGTCTGCTTTTCTTCCTGTTTCTTTTTCCTTGTGTTCAGTGTGCCTGTCCCTGTTTGTTCGCCTGCCAGTTGGTCGATTCATCTGCCTGTTTGTTCCTCTGTCTACCTGTACATCTGTCATGTTTCCATTAGTTACTTCACTGCATCACTGGTCCCTCTGTCTGTGCTGCCATTCGGCAGTTGTCACAAGTGCTTCTCCATACACAACAGTCTGATTAGAGGAACTCATTTACCAAACATGTCAACACAGCAAACAGCTATTAGGTCAGTAAGAGATTCATATTGTCACATTTGATCCAAGCTTGTTTTATAGTGCAGCCATGTGGGCCTAGTTGTCTGTTTTTTAGTAAATGATCATATGGAGATATGTGTAGGCTATTATGGAAACAGCTATGTAGTCATTAGTAATTATTACCATTAACATTAGAGTTAGTTTCTGATCACCTTTAAGTCTTGTTTGCGTACAGGAACCATGGGAATGGCATAGACGGTCAATGGGGGCAACTGACATGATGCTGTTAATGTGCCACAACCTTCCAAGCTAGTCTCACTCAACACCGGCTGATGTGAGCCATCATATTTAATTCAGCTTTAAAGGGATAGTTCACCCTAGAATGATATTTCGCTCATTATCTACTCACCCTCATGTGGACTAAGGGCTGGAAGAAGTTTCAGAGTCCTCCGTGGCTTCTCTGAGTTACAGGGGGTCTCGACGTAGCAGTGCATGTCCATATAACGGTTGCAAAGGGACACCGGAGCTCTTCGTAAAAAAACACACACAAAAAAACATCCAAATACCTCCATGCTGCTCGAATGTAATGTCCGTCTTGTGCTGAAGCCCCAAATTGCGTAATTGTCCCGAAAAAAATTAAATAAGTCTATATTTTAAGCTTGTTTGTAGCGGAAGCTTCTCGAAGCTCCTCTTCCTGGTCCGTCCAAATCTTGCGTGATTCGCAGTAACCGCACTGACGCCGGCGCAAATCACGCAAGATTTGGACGGACCAGGAAGAGGAGCTTCGAGAAGCTTCCGCTACAAACAAGCTTAAAATATAGACTTATTTAATTTTTTTCGGGACAATTACGCAATTTGGGGCTTCAGCACAAGACGGACATTACATACGAGCATCATGGAGGTATTTGGATGTTTTTTTGTGTGTGTTTTTTTACGAAGAGTTCTGGTGTCCCTTTGCAACCGTTATATGGACATGCACTGCTACGACAAGACCCCCTGTAACTCAGAGAAGGGACGGAGGACTCTGAAAATTCTGCAGCCATTAGTCAACATGAGGGTGAGTAGATAATGAGCGAAATATCATTCTAGGGTGAACTATCCCTTTAAGATCGTTGTAGTATAAGACAAGTTAATTTTTTTTTTTTTAATGTAATTGCTATAATGAGTTCAGAACTGTAGCCCTCCATCTCAAACAGTAGCAGTGTGTTTCCTGCTTTAGACTCTGCTAATTTCACATAATTACAATACAGTATTACATCATTCCAGAATTAACACACTTACAGTCAGATGTTTTATTTTGTTAGAGCTAAAAAGCAGTTAATTGGAAAATTGCCCCCTGGAGTGTAATCAGTGTAACGAGGCACCTGTAGCAGACAACATATTAGCATTCTCTGCATTTTTTACTGATTGACCTTCCCAGCGCACCTGCTTTTGATCAAGCTCTAATTAAAACTCTGATTCTGATTAGTATCAGAGACAGCTCCCAAAGGCCCTTCAAAAGTCTGAAATAGAACTAAAATCATTCATCCAGACATAAGGCCTTTGTTAGTGTTACAAATCAATTATTCAATAGTCTTAAAAATGCTAAAACATGCGAATTTGGATTTTATGAATCACTGAAATTTCAACATTGCAATTAAAAATCTCAGAATAATTTGTTACAACAGTTTTTTTAATCATTTACCCAGTGCCAATGCAGATCAGGGTAATGGAAGTACCACATTTATTTGTTTGTTTGTGGGACATGCTAATTTTTTTTAGCACGAGCGGTACCAGCACAAACATTATTGTACACAAGTACTTCAAACATTTGAGTAAAGTTGTGGAAAACTGTTACTGATGCAGAGTTTTTTCCCTTTTGGTTGGTGAAAATTTGAGTGGCATAACAAAGTCAGAAAACATCCTCTATCTAATTTACCTCAAGCTGAAGGACTGTAACAGAAGAGCCAAGAAGAACAAATGCAGCATTTCATATGAGGGATGGATTTTGGTCCAGAAATGTTTAGAAGGATTAAGCCTGTGAATATTCTCATTTGTCGAGGTCATAGTTATCTCAAGGAAATTTAAATTGAAAGCAACTGGACTTTATTATTTGTCTAGGAAGACATTTCACCTCTCATCCAAGAGGCTTCATCAGTTCATGTATGATTTAGTAGGATTAAAGATATGGAAATGACAGTGCACTTATAAATGCATTGTTCAAATGCAATTCAAATGTTTTACATGTAGTATGATGAGTTAATGGTTAATGAAGGTTAGTAGGAGGTTGTTGGAGTATTTGGAATTGTGCTCACTGTCACACAGTCCTGACAAAGCAGAATATTTAACTATTAATCTAGAAATGAATATTAAACTTAAAATTTTAAACTAGGTTTTCTGAGACTGAGGTATGTTTTGACTGAACACCCCCTACAGTCTATAATGCAGGTTACCAGCCTTTCACAGGTAGGTCCACATACAGTTAGCATAGTGCTACTGAGCACGACATGAAAACAAATGCTAAGAACTTAAAACACACACTCATACTTTGCTTTTTTGTGTATTTTAGAATAGAGTAGAATACTTAATTGTTATTGCAAGCAATATACAATGACATTTGTTTAAAAAAAATTGATTTACAAAATGAACAGCATGCTGAAACTAGCAATTGAAACTATGTGGAAAATGTTTACTGATATAATAAATCAGGGGCATTCATTCACAGACTTCAACACAATCTCATTTATTCTAGCAATTAAGTTACACCCTGCCAGCCATCAGAAAGAATGTGTGTTTCGCACTGATGTCACGTTTATTTCCATACAACACCGACTCCATGTTTCACCCTGAAATAAGTGCACCTTTAACAGATTAGAGCTTGAGACAAATGAGAAGCAGCAAGCATGACCTCAGTCAAATGTAGAACGTCTCAGCTGACTCTGAGGCCAGGTGCATGAGTGCTGGTGATGATTACCTCAACAGCCTTAACGTCAGGCTATCCTCTTCACTCCAGCCACTCCAATCACTGGGCTTTCACTCTGAAGGGCCAGTGGGATGGTCTCCTCAGTCTTGGGTAACAGGGCACTTGTCAAAAAAAACACAGGGAGCAGGTTTTAGAGCACAGGTTCTGGGATGACTAAGCTGTGGAAGAAATCAGTGCTCCACGTTGGGCTCCAACTAACCATCTATTGGCTGTTAAGTGCTCTCTCCAGTGAATGGAACAAGGTAGGCTAGATCTCAACTCCAGGATGCTGCTGTGCCTGGAGCCCTGCTGGTCTTTAGTTGTGAATATGAGCCACTGGGACCTGAAGCTCAATTGATATGCAGGTGATGCATGAGCGGAACATTACAGGGAATAATTTGGTCTGGTGTGCGTGCGCTGCTCAATCATGCCATAGCACATGTAGCAAGACAGCAACAGGGAGCTTGAAAGACCGTGAAGGAAATCAAAGCCTAAAAAAGTCTTTTGGACTGAAGTCGAGAGAAACGGCAGATGTAATTAAAACATTAGCTTTTTTACTGTATATGCCATACATTTAAAAATCAGGCAAAGGCAGGCAACTTCACAGATTTGAATCAGCAGTTCAACATTTCAACAAGTCAGGAAAAGTTACTGTGAGAGGCCATATTGCATACTACTGTATCTTATAGATAGATAGATAGATAGATAGATAGATAGATAGATAGATAGATAGATAGATAGATAGATAGATAGATAGATAGATAGATAGATAGATAGATAGATATCTATCTATAAGATACAGTAGTATGCAATATGGCCTCTCACAGTAACTCTTGCAACACACCAGATGATGGATGTACGTATAATCTAACAGTTGCATGTGTCACTGTTCCAATGCTATTGAACTCTTTTTATGTAACACAAGTCACTGTCATCTTGTCACCCCAAAAAGTAAAAAAAACTTAAAAAAAATACAAACTGCACTGTTATAAATTTCTAAGTCAACAGAGACAGGAGTATTTGTATGCCTAAACTAAAGTCCTGTTCCAAAGATAGCTTGTTGTATAGCTAGTGGTACAAAAATGCCAATACAAAATGTAATTTAATTCTGTTGCCACTGTGATGAGAGTAAATCCTATTTCAAGTTCAACTTTGATAATCTTTGACCCAAAATGTAGTAACATTTAGGATGGGAAGCTGCATCTTGAGACTATTCGTTCTTTAGGGGACCAATAGCAGCAAAGCACCAAATGGATAAAGCTACAGTACTGTAGTTTATTAGCTGTGTTGTATCATTGAAATGCCAGGGACAGGTAAATGAGCAACAGGCAAACAAAAAATCTTTTGGGGCTACTGCAAGTGTGCTGACAATTTACAAATTTCATTCTATAGTGAATGACAGTGGCGTAAAGCTCAGCAATTCACTCTGTTTATCTCCACTAGTCTCAACAGAAATGAGAAAGGTATAGGATCAATGCTACTTTAAAATGTTGCAGCTTGAGCTAAATATTTTTGTTTAAATCCTGGATTCATGAATTTCCTCTATAAATCTACAAAGGTGAAAGGACAACATACAGGGAGAGCTGTGTTATTAAAACTAATGCATCTATGGATGACCATAGACTAAATGCTATTGTAGTTAAATTCATGCAATGTTTTGTGCTAACACTGTTTCATTATTCTGTTCCTAGCTGTACAGTATATTCATCATTTATCATGCACATTTACTTAAACCTATTACAGTTAAGTCTAATACAGCTTTGCAAGAAAGCTAGAGGCATGTTGACATGCAAAATCCTCATTTATATAAATGTGATGGTCAAAATAGAAAATAGAAAAACATCAGCCACTTTTCTGTTGTTGTCAGTTGGTGCCTCAACTGTCTATTGATTTCAGTTGTTGATGTATTTAACTGTATTTGGAATTTGGATATTACTAATGACTTAAATTAGAATGACCTCGTTACTAGGTGTGATAAAAATATAAGGTGACAAACACAAACTAGTGCTACTTTCCAGGCACTAAAGAAACAGATGGTCTCTCATGTTATTTATGAGTGGAGACGTGATTAGGTGTCAGGTAAATATGTGCAATTGTATACAATGCATTTTACCTCATGCTCTGCAGGAGTGGTGGCTACGTGATATAATCAGGTCAGGGTAAATTGGGATGCCTGCCTCTGGTTTTTAGTATGTTTTATTTTGTACACAGAAGCACAATTAAGTCAACTTGAGCTGTTCCAGTCTGGCCAGAAACGAAGGGGTGAATCAAACTGAGGGCTGAATGATGCACCTGGCCCATTGGTCTATGCAGACACAGATGTGCCCCAAATACCTGATGCAGACATTTCAGCATCACATTATCCAGAGAAACTGTCCACTGCTCAGGATTTCTGTCAAATTTTGTTTTCCTCTCCCTGTTTCACATTCACCACTTTCACAGAGACACTGACAAACCTAAAAACACACGCTTAACTGACACTCATACAAGGACACATTATAACCAACTGTCACACCCACGTAGCTGCACTTCTAAAAGCTAGTACAATTATCTGCCATCAGGAGCTTGGAGCTGCTCTGAAAGCAGAGCAGGACCTTGAGGATGTGAGCTCTGTCTGAAAAGCACAATCATGCCTCGCTGAGCCGGGCGCCAACTGTGAGTCCAACGTTTTATTAACCCCTTTGCTGGTTTCATGAAGGCCTACAAGCGAGGTGGGTCTTCAGCTATCCGGAGGGGCCCCGGTGATCGATTCTCCACATAGTTGACCCCTACGGAGGAGCACCAGCTGACCGATGCTGAAAACCAACCAAAGTTGCTTTAGATGCTGTGCAGTGAAGTGAAAACTCACTGTATGCTGCCACTGACTGCTGGTCTGTTTAATAGTTCATTTGATCCACTGACACAATGTAAACATTGAAGTGCTTTGGTGTTAATGATGTTCTCCAATAGAGCTGTCAGTGTGTTTTCAATTTTATTTTCTTAAAGAGAGTTTGCTTTTGGTTATAAAAGAGTCTCATATTAATGTGGATGAATCTACGTTACCCACACTTATTAATGGCTCCATTTTCGATCTCTTTATAGTTATTTTGTTATTATGTGTGTGTGTAAAAGTTCAATAAAGTTCAATGAAGATAATAAGCGAAAAAAAAACAAAAAAACGTACACATTTCATACTTTATGACTAAGCTATGTCCAGAGGATGAAAGGAGTCGGGTCCTTGAGGGGACAGAAATGACTATTCAGGCATCTTTTCCTTGTCACATCATTGTGTGTTTAACCTTATCAGAGCAGAAAGACAGTGTGTGCAGATTTTGACAATAGAAAGTTGTTTTCACCTTAAATCTGAGTTTAACAACAAACAAGTATACCACAACTATAGGTAGAGTCTGTAGGTTTGTTTATTGCATTTTGAAAACACACCATTTGAAACAGGCCCCTCCTCTCTGGCTCAACTGCCGCCCCCCGCCGCTGACCACCACATGAGTTGAAGTGTGATGATTAAGCAGGATTTCTATTGTATAAGTCTATATTTATTTGTTTAGGATTCCTGCTCTACCTTTCAATTCTACTGTGAAACAAATATAAGAGTCCATGAAGCAGAAAGACTGAACGCCTTCAATCCACTAACATTAATATAATTTGTGACTGTGGCTTCGTTCTGGCCATCATCAGCTTGCTCTCCAGCTGACAGCTGACTTCGTCCACCACGGCTGAATTAGCAAACAGCACGGAGACGGTTCCACTGGAGCTCAGCTCAGCTTTCACGCACCAGCACCATGTCAACTGGACATGCATGGGGCAGTTTAGGCTGTTTATGGACATGCCCGTCCTCTGGCTCACTGTTCACCAAGCAACGCTGAAAATTAGCAACATTTGTGCACCTCATTCGAACGGGTCATCAATTTTGCTGTAACACTAGCAACTGATTCAAACTATGTGTTTGGACCAAAGTTCAATAAAACAGAGGGGGTGTTAATTGCACAGAAAAATAAATTAATTTTTAAAATAAACAAAATGAACATAATAAAATATTACTTTCTCCGAACATCAAATGAGAAGCTCATATGATCCAAAAAAGACAACATGAGCTAAAGGAGTGCATAAAAATATAATGATTTAATTAAATGAAATTACAGTGAGAGTGAAGCACACTACTTTAAAACAGAAAAAGCAAAACAGTGATCTAAAAGATGCTGAAAAGCTCAGTGATCAGTGAGCTGCTGTGTTGGAGGTACTGCATAGTTATAATAACCTACTCTGGGTCTGTCATTGTGAACGACATCTTTTACAAGCACAGTCAATTGATGCACTGCTTACATATTAAAAGCTGCACCTATGGAGTAAATAATAAGGATTCAAACAATAACTGAGCTCTGATCCCTTCTTCCATTCTCCTGTGACTAAGTGGGTCAAAGCGCATGTGTTTTGCAGTTGACATCAGCATCAGCGTTTTGGGTCTCATTAATACTTTTAGAAGTATGAGGAGTGGCTGACAGGGTGTTGGGTTCATCATTTTCATGCTTACTGTTATCCTGCAGCTCCACAGTAAAGCTTTGAAACCAGGGAGCCATTTGGATGCTAAAAATCGGTTTCATTATTTTTACTTATTATCTCACTACTCTTCTCCCGTCCACAATGACACCCACCTGCAGCGCAGCACACATGCAGCACTTTCACCATGCACGAACCAGTTCTGACTACTTGTCGGCCATGTGCAGCCAAGTGAGATCTAATCTGCCGTATCTGACGGCCGACAACAGTGACTAAGTGCTCAAAGATTTGGTGCATCGACTGTCGCTGATGGACTGAAAAAGGTAACAATGTGGTCCTCCAGGGAGAGCAACCAGGTCCAAACCCCCGTACTCCAACCCACCCACCGCCTTTGGTCACAAAGCCTGACGGGTGAGTCAGAGCCCGGCTCGCACAAAGTGGGCGTCACATCAGTTGCCATGTTGCCCACATGATCTTTTCAGGGCACTTAATTAGCATAGCATTGTAATCCCTGCAGGGGATTTCCACTGACTGTGTGTCTGTGTGTCTGTCAAATACAGAGCCACTGAAGCTAAAGAAAAAAAAAAAAGGTAAAAAGAGACAGAAAAGGATCTTCATTATTTCATTCTCCAGCGGTGAGAGGGTTGTTTTTACATCCTACATGAACAGATTTTCCACACATTCAGTGGTTAGTTTAGACTGAGAACACAGCTGCCTGCTTTGACCTGAAAAGGTTTTTTTGTTTTTTTCCAATTGGCTGCTAGGGGGCAGTGCAGCACGGGAGCTGTCTGCATGTGTGTGTGTGTGTGTGTGTGTGTGTGTGTGTGTGTGTGTGTGAGTGCAGCCTTTTCAGCTGAGAGGACACTGCTCTCCCTGGCCAGTACAAACCAGATTAGGGGGATAATCCTGATTTAACAGGCCTTATTATCTTTTATTTAGGAGTATCCGTCTCCACTGAGTTCACGTCTCGTGAGACTGATGCACATCTAATTTGATTAGAGAACCTTAAAGTCTCACTGTCTTTGGGAACCTGCTGAAACTACAGGTGCCTCCACCTATAGGAACATGTTTAATAGTGTACTGTATGTTTTGTCCTTAGATGTCAATTTTGGAGCTGGACAGCAACTTTTGTCCAAATGATTGAATTACTATAATCCACTTCTCTCCGGTAGTCCCACTCCGAGCAGGGACAGGGACGGATGCTTTGATGGTGCTGATTGCAATGTAATTGAGAACAAATTGATTTTCCTCACCTTGCATTACACTGTATTGATTGACCACAATTTTGTTGCAGGTTTTCAAGGAAATCAAAGTGGCCAGTAACCAGGGGTAATCTCACGCTGTTGATTCTTCCATTCAACACAGGCCCCCTCTGTCTGCAACAGGAAAAAAAAATCTCCATCCGACTCTATAATGGTGCTGAAGCCCAAGCACTCTAACAAGCGCATGAAAAGATAATACTGAAGTCGTCGGGAGCCAGCGCACTCCGGATGACATTTTCACTTGGCATATGTCTGAGTACATTTTGCATGAGGCAAAACAGATTGAAAGTGTCTCATCCTCTGTCATCGCCAGCTCAAATGTATACCTTCATTTGAAAGAGTGGTTGTTCCGCAGAGTCGTGACATCAAATTGCATCATTTTTACAAGGCCTTGCTAATGCAAAAGAAATTGCTATAGTCCCTCACAAGTTAATATGCATCTTACATTTCCTTGTCATCGCCTCCAATCTTCTTGACAAGTGGTTCAAATATGACCACCCAATCCACTACAGAGCGGAATAAATCTGCCCCCGTCCCCATCCGTCTTCAGACGGGGGGCTTCCTCCGCTTTCACGCCGACACTCATGGTCAGTTGTGGCTGTTTATGGTCACTAACCCGCTGCTACTACATGCGGCGGTATAGCCTGTGGAGGACTTTATCGACAAGTACACTCATAACTCAGGCTGCCGGTGCTTCACGGGCTGTAATCTGTTACCACTTAATCCATCTCCTCTATGGAGCCCCGTAGGTGACCTGCAGATAAATCGCGTGTGGAGCCTTGTGAATGTCTCCAAGGACAAAATTAGATCGGTATGTACCTGTCAGCCTCATGAAATATGGAATGGTCCAATTCTTACTCACACTGGGCTAAGACAGGGGCTTACCTTCCCCTAAAACCTCAAGGATGGTTGTACATACCGGTCAATGAAATACATGTCCTTTTGGCTGCAGTGCTTTGAACACGACGCGCTGTGTGAATACTTTGCAAACAGCTGAGCTGGAACTGTCATTACTGCACATACAATCCTTGCAGCCCTGACAACAAATGCTAATATCTGCATGTCAATTCACAGCAAGGTGCAGACATTTGAATATAGCAGCCGGAAACGGTGGACATAGAGCAGTGCTGCTGGAACACATCCCAGGTGTACATAGCCGCAGGCAGTCTCTGCTAGAGGCAGAGTGGTGTTTCTTTACTTTAAACCACTCCGTACCGAGGCCTGCACAGTGATTTACTGCAGTATGAGTTGGCGTGCTGGTGTGTATACTGCGATCAGCAAACAGTGCAGTGAGATGCACTCCTTTTGATGCCTGTCTCTTCACATGTCTCCCTCCCTCCGTCTCTCTGCGGAGAGCTGCAGAGCTCAGGAGGAGTAAGAGGAGGAGGCAAGCATCCCTGGTTCAAGTCAATACATCTGTGCATCTATCCACATGTCAGGGAAGTCATTACCATCCCGTGCCCGTGAAGCGGCCGCGCTGTCGGGGGAAGACTACCTGCTTTCCTATCTGAGTTCATCCCCGGCGGCATCAGCTGGGATTTGGTGGACGCCTGTGAACTCAAGCCACCAGCTCAGCAGAGACCACGGCTGACTCTCATCCTGGAGACAGGGACTTAATGAGATGGTTTACTGTACCCACGCACGACTGCCATTAATGCTGTGTATACAAAGTCTGGCATAAATCAAGAAGGGTTTGCTTCCGTTCTCTGATGAGGAAAGGTGGAGAATCCCTCGGTGCACCTACAGCTTGAACCTGGAATAAATGGAACACCAAGCAGTTAATAAAATATACATTCCCAGTACCTAAGTGATACTGTGGGCTGCTGCTAAATCAGGGAAACCACTGAACCAAGACTGAATAAATTACACACATTATTTCCATTTGAAACAGTGAACAGATCTAATTAAATTACTACAACAGTGTTTTTAGTCATACCCCCACAGCTGATTACTCACCACCAACTAAACCTTTTTTTTTATTATAAACATTGTGGTTTTTTTTTCTAAATGTGACCAATTACTCAAATAAACAAGACCCAGAGATTTAAAAGAAAAATAAAGATGTTATTAGCAGTCAACTTTTATCTTTTGATTAAATGGTGTCAAGAGGAAGCTTAAGGCTTAAAAGGAAGAAAATAAATCAAACTAACAAAATGAACTGATGAGTCAGTCACAATATGCAGGCTAGAAACAGATTCAGTAGTAGCTCGACCCCAAGACTGGGCTTAAGCTCTGAGTGCTCCTTGGTCGTCTCTATGGTTTCCAGTACTTTGTCAGATGTTAATACATCTGTGTGCAGATTGAGTTTTTTTCCACTACAATGGTATCATTTTAATTGACACTAGAATTAAGTGACAGTGGATGTGGATCAAACTGTGGGAACTGACCACACATGTAATAACATAATAATGGCTATTGATTACTCATGGGGCCATATTGTCAAAATGTTGATGGTCTGCTGTGATCCCAATACTGTCACCAACTCTCAGGCAGGCGGACACAATAATGCAGCAGCACACGGGGATAAGGCAGCCTCTGGGTCTTTATTACAATCCAGAAAGTCAAAAACCAGGCAGACAGAATTTGAAGCAGAGCTACAAAATCACCTGGCATAATCTCAGGAACCAGGAGTAAGGTCATAGACAAAGAATGCTAGGATGCTGCTTACAAGACAAAGTGGCAACGAAGGGAAGGCAAGAGCTGGCTAAATACACAAGAGGGTGGAGAGACAACAAGACACAGGTGGGACACATGAGGCCAATTACCAAGGGTGGGAAAAGGACAAAGGGAGGTAGTAACCATAGAGACAACACAAGGGAGGGCAAGACTATCAAAATAAAACAGGGAATGGACTAAACTATACAACACAACTTGACAGACTCAGCCCCTGGCAAATACAAGATGGAGTTTAAAGGTTATACTTCATAAATAAAGTGTGTTCCTAACTCAACCTTCATCATCATCCTTACTGAAAGTTCATCCTCAGGAAGATGGGGGTCATAATGGGCTCTGAAGTTCTGACAGTTCTTGAAGTGTTCAATCTGCAATGTGAAGTATGTATATGACTACCTGCTCCAGTCTAAATGCTTTCATGGTGATGTAAGATCGGACTCATTGTGATTCATTGTGATTAGTCCCAGAGCCAAAGAGAGACATTTATCTATGAAGATTTAATGGATTCACTGCTGTGACACACACAATCTGTTCTGCACCAGTCCTAACACAGCAAGCAAAGCATTGCATTACAATAGGATATTTATAAACAAGCACAAAATACAAGAAAACATTAGTAGAATGGCCCTCAGACCAAGGACTCCAATCTCAAGTATTTATTTATTCATTTTCTTTAAAGGAACTGCTCAACAATTCAGTAGCCCCTGGTTCTTCTTCATACTGTTCCAAACATGCCATTATTGTTATTAATATTGCCATTGCCAAAGAAAACTAATGTGCACCCACTTTCCTTGAAGTGATAGTTTGGGTTACCACTTAAATTGTATGCTGTATTTCATGTTGCCATCAAAGAGTCCTATACGACTCATTACAGCTGGTATGCAGCATAATGCAGTACTGTGTGTTGAGTAAGTACTTGTACCAAAGTGTAATGGTAGAGATAAATGTAGTTAGATTTGGTTTGATATCGTCAGTCATGGCAGAGAGATATGGGAATGAATCAAGGGCACAGCTCTTATCTTTCTTTGGTCATACCTCTCTGACAAACCTTCTTTGACAGCTCAGTTTGAGATGTTGTGTCCTGCGAGTCTCTGTTCTTGCCCCCTTCTTGTTATATATATAGACCAGGTCATTCATTTGATTTTTTCCCCCCATTTTTTCCTGGAAGTCTATCTAATCCTTTATCTAACCTCTCTGGTACAGTATGATACCTTGGATGACCCACAGCTTCCTTGTATTTAACAATGATGAATCTCTGCCAAAGCTGGTGATGTGTGGAATAATAATAAGAAGGCTGCAATAATCTGCAGGTAATCTGCAATCCTTCATTTTATCCTCTGTTCTCACTCATGTTGTCCCTTTTCAAGTCATATTTGTCTGGTTTCATTTATTCTTTTGTTAAGTATTTGACAAAGAAAGTTTGATATTGTAATAATTGCATTGTTGTTTATAAGTTTAGCTAATGATAGCATCAACTGTTGTTTCCAGTCTTGCCAAGAGCTTCAGTCTTTGGAGCATTTATAATATTAAAATATACCTTCTGAGTAGCACTACATCTTCAGGTTGGAATATTTTACCAAGACACAAAGTGCAGCTGAAGGCTTTACACATTTCTGGATAATAAACCAGTTTATTGGACAGAATGAGATCCTGGCCTGAAGATGGTGCTAGAGAAGTTATAGGATCACCACAGTGACCAGAATTCATCCTGAGGGGAACCTGATTGTGTGTTTATGACTAAGTTTATGACAACCTGTCCAATAAACACTGGGCATTCTACTGAACTGATAATGCAACCAGGAATGCTCAAGATTTATTTATCTTGAATACATTGAGAGATATTTCACAGGATTGGTGCGGATGTCAGCGGATCTCACTATAGTCACAATAGTCAGTGTAATCCTCTGTGCCCTGGTGCTCCACATTAAATAACTAGAACATTAAATCTCAATAAACAGCAAAACAACAAAACCTAAGGAGAGTCAGGAGAGAATTTCAGCACAGCAAAAAGAGATGTTTATTCTATTACAGTAATATACACATGTTTATGTTGTACAACTGAACAATTAGTATCAACTGCTGCTAACAGCTTCTCATAGAAATATATTTGATGTCCCTGTGTCGATTGCACATATCAAACCTTTTAATACTATCCTCTTTTTTTGTCACTCTTTCACTTATTCATCTTTACAAAACAAGAGAAAGAAAGCTAAAGCCAAACTGAAATTAATTGCCTTCCTTTACCAAGGTTGAAACAACCGTATATTTTTTCTCGCCTCTTTGAAAATGCTGTCATAATAGAAATGTACCGCAGTTTCCACCATGCAGGCAGTCAGTGGGAATTGCTCTCCCCAGAACTGGTTTTGATTCCCTGAAATGTGTCCCCGACCAGGAATGAAGTGGGAAATTGATGTTCCTGGACAAAAACAAGCCATTAATGGAACAATTCACTCCTGAGACACCGGCAGTCACAACAGAGGAGGGCAATGAGTTCTTATTCTCTTTTGGATGGTACTAACAGATGGATAATGGAAGCTAAGCCGGTACACCCTGAGTCCAACATAATGTGTGGCCTGTAGCATGGAAACACGTCTGAATGAGGACAGGTCCATCAGGATTGCGACCTGGACAGAATAAGCTTTGTGAGAGCAATAACTAGCGCTGTGATAAATCTTGCTTGGAAAAGTAATGCAATATTGTGTTGAGCTATCACATACCACAGAAGCTCTATAAATGCCATGAAAACCCACATCGTGCCAATCCGTTGAGGCATGATGCTGGTTTCCTCTCAGTCACTGGATCTTTGGGTGGCTATTTTAGAATTTGCAAACACACGACTCAAGTTCCGTTTCATCGAGTTCATGAATAAGTTACAAAAAGGTTTTATGGAAGGTACACCTCTACTGTAAGTTGGAAACACTCCCATCACAGAATATTTCTATGAATTTCTTCCTCTCATGGCATCAGTGCCAGAGGTGTGATGCTGTTGATGCGATCGAGGGGAAATCTGTAAAAAGCCAGTGGGCTAGCTTTTCCGCCGCTCCGCTGCACATAGCCGTATAGCACTACACTACGTCTAAACACACGCCACAGGGAATTGCTCTTGCTGACATCTCCACTAGTTTTAGGGCCATTAGGAGGGATTTGACCTTAGGAAATCTAAATGTCAGTGGGGAATGCTAAGTGCTCCAGGCACAACAGAGGTCACCACGGGCAGTATGGCCCAATGAAATTACCTGAAAAGCTCAAAAGCACTTAACTGTGTGTCAGCTGGTATTGGACTTAACAATTTACGGTGACCTTGACATTGATTTTGATCCTGTTGGGATAGTTAAAACAACTAGGATGGGTCATAGAGTAGGTTGATTTGTTTACTGTGTACATGGAAATTCTTAAAATTCACCTTCCTCTTTTACATTTAACTCCTGCATGCCTGGTTTTGCTCTGAAGAGCCGTGCAGTTCTCTGATGTCTTTAACAACTAGTGGTTAAGTCTGGTGTTACTGTTCCCTGGGCCATAGGAACTGCCAACAACCATGGTCACACCTACACACACACACACACACACACTCACAGTCTCCCATAACAATCACCCCACCCCACCCCACCCCCCTACCCAAACAGCTCTGATGAACAACACAGTCTACCTCCCACTACCTCAAAGCACCTTAACAGCACTGCACCTTTGAAATGCACTCTCTATTTAAAAAATGTTGTTCTCTATTTAAAAATTGTAATTTTTTAAAATGATCTTTCACTGTTTTTTTACATTTACTTTGTCTTCTTTTATCTTGTGGTGCGCGGTGGCTCCGTGGCACCCTCGATGCAATGATAATAAAGGCTATCTACATTTATCTGTCTATGTGACTAGTGTTTCTGCTGGAGACGGAGATATAAATAATGGTAACGACACGAGAAGAGATCAATGCAGCTGTACAGTTTGTTGTAAAGTGACTTTCAAAAAATGACAACAATAATTTAGTTTCACTGAAATCAAAGAGGGCTGAGTCTTCTCTGCCAACACCTGCCCTGCTCTCCAGTCACCAGATTCCACTGACATCTCTGATTCACTCTCCACTCCTCTTTGTGTGCTGCAGTCACCTCACTCTCCTCATCCACCTGCTCACCAGTCTCTCATTCCCCAGTCACGCCATATTCCCGCCGTTATTTGCCAGATTGTTGTATCATTCATGTTCAGCATGTTGGAGCCTGTGTTCTTGCCACCCTGTGACCTGTTTACTTCCTGTGCCTGCCTGCGCTGCCTGTAAGTGTTTGACTATCACCATCTCTTCCATTCAAATCACTCAATGTTCCTGCCTGCCTGCTCTGTGTCTGCCTTTGGATCCAACCTTTGCAGTGGACCTTTAATGTTGAATGAAATTTGAATATATGCAAATTAGTCAATGTCAATGACAGTCTGTGGACAGGTCAGAGATTGTAAGACTCAGATGACCCAAATGTTAATGACAGGATCGTTGTATATAGATTAAGGATTTGGATAATACACCTCTTAGGATATCAAACTGGTTGGCATGGTTTCACCCTCTAACTGTGGACAGACAACTCTTTCATTTCGGCATGTTATTTCACACCAACAACAAAAGAAAAGCTGATCCCAACCATTCTCATTATCATGGAAATGGTAAAAACACTCAAACCTTTGCATTTAGCACTATAACTTTATACTGCCCCCTGCTGGACGATGCTGCAAAAACCTCCTTGTTTTCAATGTTGTGATTTCATGGTTAAATGAAAAAAAATAAAAAATCTACTGTTAAAGACCAGAAAAGTGAAGGAAGTCTACTGTTTCACCATCCCCAAAGAAATTTAAATCAAACACAACTGGACTTAGTTATTTGTCTAGGAAGACGTTTCACCTTCATCCAAGAGGCTTCATCAGTTCACGTAGCATCTGACCAGGCTGGGACTGGACCGGACCAGTTAATGATAATGATGACCTGGACAAATGAGAATATTCACAGGCTCTACTGTTTTACATCTCCTCATGTGATGGAGTCACTGCCGTGTGGGTCCACGACTTGGGGGGATGAACACTGGGTTGGGGTTGGATGCAGTGCTAACAAAGTGGAAGATGAAAGGAGCATCAACAAGCTGATTCCCACTATTTACAGTCGACTTATCTAAAGTCTGGATGGTGACCGAAAGGATGGGATTGCAGTTGTAAGTGGCTGAAATTGGTTTCCTATAGTGGCTGGACTCAACTTTAGAGAGCTGAGCGATGAGTTTCTGGAGGAAGCTTGGTAGATAGATAGATATACAAATATGCAGACATACTTTATTGATCCCAAGCTGGGAAATTCACGTTCAGACCGAAAAAATAACAGGTTCAGAACCTGAAAAGTTGATTCTCAAGGGAACCAAGAAACACCTGGAAACCATGACATCATTAGTGGGTGTGTCGTCTTCTAGCCTGTGAAGATGAGCAGGAAGCAGGAGATTTGGTTCCGTTTAAACTGGTGTGAATGTGGGCTGCTGGCTCACGAAAAAGCACCATGGTTCTGAGACCCCAGAACCAGAACCAGAACCAGAACTGTGCCGCAAAGCACCCACAGTGACAATAACAACACAAATAATAAAAAGAACAACCTACTGTATACAGAATAAAATAGCAATATAAAATGTAATATAAAAAGTGTAAATACAACAAATAGGCAGTGTTGACTGAGGCCAAAATAAATTGTAAGGTGCAGACCTTACATTTTATTTTGATGATAGGCAGAATGGATAAAGTGAAACTTAATAGCACGTTATCACGCTGATGGACCTGACAGTGCCAATGGAAACTGACATATTTTCAGTGGAGTAGCCCTACTTATGCAACGAGACCTTTACATGACCAAAATGTACCAAAAATGGTGTAATGCAACATGATCATGATCAGTGGTTCCTCAGAAATAGCTCAGAGACTGTTTCTGACTGGATGCTGCACATAAAGTCAGGGATTACTTGACCGAAGGCTTCAAAAATGGGTGAGACTGCAAAATGGGTACTGATGTTGCTGTGAAGGATCATTCAGCTCCTCTCACCTGCACTTCACAAGGAGGTGGAGGAGGATTAATAGGGTGGACATATTGTTATCCTGGGCATCAAGCCATTAGCTTGACTCCTTGGCCAGAGAGTTCCTGGTGCTGCTGCAAACTGACACACACAGAAATACATCAGATTAATGTTCCTGTTGTGGGTTAGCAAGGTAGAGATCCTGACATCAATTGTTTTAATGTTCTGCACAAATAATCTGAACAATACAAACAGTTTGCTTGACAAGCTGCATTATTTACAGTTAATTGCTGCTGCTTAGTCATTTATGATATAAAAGAAGCTGTCCTGTTTCGAACTATTGGACAGTATCTTTTAGCACATGGTTTATGAATATTAAATGTGGAAGTAGATTCAAGCGGTGAATATTTGTATAAGAGGCAATCTTTGAAGTCATTCCAGAAACACAACAGGGAGCTGGAACACATGGCTCCTTAAACAAAGAGAAGAGTACAGACTATAACATTTCTTCTACTTTGTAAGCTGTTCACATCTGTAGTTTTTTCTCTCTTTTTTCTTTTTATCCTACTTGGATGAAGTTGAAACAAATCTTAAGTCAACATGAATTCAATCGTTTATTCACCCTCCTCTGGGAACTGGGAGGAGAGAAGGGGAAGGAGCTGCACGCCTGCATTAACATTGCAAATGTCTCTGCGCACATTCGCTTGTGATCTGTATGCAAGTCTCGCACTACGTCCACAATACGTTCTTAAATAAATAAACAAACAAACGTGTGAGGCTTAGCTGCCTACGAGACGGTCATGAATATTTGATTCAATCACCTTTTAAAATGCAGATAGCTGTGACCTTTGGCCGCGACTCCGTGTTGGGGAGCAAGGGAGCGGCAGTTTACTTTGGTGCGCTGTGCCGCTGCCTTATGATGTGTTGTGGTTTATTACGTGGCTCGTGTAGCTTCACCATGCCAAAAGCACTTCCAGTGCAAGGTCACATACTGACGCTTCTATCTTGAGCTTGGGGTGCTCTCTTCAATACAGCTTCTCATAATATAATATAATACAACACTTCCAATGGCCTGGTGAGAAAAACAGCAACAACAACAAAGAAACTGGCTGGATGTTCAGAGTTGTCAGTGCTGACCTGTTTGGCTTTTCCTTCCCTCATCTGACCACAAACCACTGCTGAGCACATGGATATTGATGTTGAAGTCTCCACCAACTTTTACTGCTTATCCTCGTTCAGTATTCATCAAAACCTTTTGAATTTTATTTTACTCAGCATAAAACATACTTGAGCTTTGATCAAAACACACCTAGGGATGATTGAGGGGTTTTGAAAAAGTTTGATGGAGTGAAATTACTGGTTTTGATTTGAACCTCCATAAATCAGCTAAGTGTAGCCTGGAAACATTGTTGGACTAACATAGAGAGTTAAAGGGGTAGTTCACCCTCATGCAGTGCTGCGCCGAGCCCCCCTGTAAATCAGAGAAGGCATGGAGGACTCTGAAACTTCTCCCAGCCCTTAGTCCACATGATGGTGAGTAGATAATGAGTGAAATTTCAATTTTGAGAGAACTATCCCTTTAAAGTAAAACACACTGTGGCATTATCAGTTTAAGCAGGGTGACTTTTAACTTTTAAGAAAAGTTACAATCTGCATTCACTGGTATGATGTGAAGTCTTTGAGAGCACACACAGTGTAAACACACCTGTCACCTTGTGCTCAACCAGCTGCACTGCTCAGGATGAAAGAGTGAACTACAACCCTGAAATAAAACAAGCACTGATCAAAGTTTCTCACTCGGAGGCTACGACACTTAAAGGAGCACCAACCTTGGGATGACATGCAACTGATGCATTTACCAGTCTACATGGCAGTCAACTGTAGCTCACCCTTTTGTGCTTATGTCTGTATGAGTGTGTGCCCTCTCTAAACAAAAAGGCCAATGTGGCAGTGTAAAGGGACTCACTCACCGTATTTAAAATGGTTTAAAGGGAAGTCCACAGAGAAATGCAAACAGGGCTTATGTAACTTTGTGATGTCACAACAAAGAAACGCCATGCTGAGCCATGACCCAAGACCATCTAGCCTTGCAGGATTTGGTTTCTCTGTCTGTTTATGTGAAATCTGCTACATTGTTATTGGCTCATTCAGGAAGAAGTCAGACTCAGAGCCTCCTCTATTCTGATTGGCTCACTTATCCGTTGTTACTAGAGCTCCAAAGAGAAACCTGAGAGAGAGAGAAACTAGACTGAAACATACAGTATTCTTCTCATGGATTCTTATGGATCAACACTTCAAATAAAAGTTAAGTGTAAAATGTGAAACCTTTAAAACAATCAGCTTATATCCACACTTTATTTTTATGTAAAAAGGGTGTTAGGGGACCAAACTCTGCACATCATAGAACAAAGAAGTTTACAGACATGTTGATACTATATGGACTTAGAATGTTAAAACCAAAGAATACATTTATGACACAGTGTAAAATATGATTATTAATAGGCCAACATACTGCGTATGTCTTATATTTTATTTTCCTTTTGCTAAAAGTGTGGTATAAACTGCACCCAACCCCATCAGACTGTGAAACAAACACAAATACTAATTTTTAGCCTTCGTGCACAACTCAGTAGTGAGGCACAGATGAAAAAAAAAAAAAACCCAACCTGCATAACCTCTATCTACAATTTCTACACAGATGGTGAGGAGGGGAAGGAAAGGACACAGTTACCTTCCCATCATCTTCTCTTGTGTTTGCCGTATTCTTTTCATTGCTTATGCATGAAACCTGAATAAGAGGAATATTTTGGGGTGGTGTCAGTTTTTTCCTATGACAGTAGCAGTACTGTTATGGAACATGCTGAGTACAAGTAAAACAACATTGAATAATTGATTGCCACTAAAAGACTCTGGGCATGTCTATGCGTTATTCAAATTGATACTTATTACGGTCTCTACTTTCCTATGGTAAATAAAGCAGGAGCGAGGAAATAGCCACTCGTGTTTCCATTTGTTGTTGTGTAATTTTAGGCAGGATGCAGCTTCTGTTTCCTTATTTCTTCCTCCCTCTCTCCCTCCCTCCACCTGTATTGATAGAGTTGGATTCAATGTCCAATTCTGCCCCTGGAAAGCACAATGGATGGCTGAACCACAGGTCTGACATCTGTTTAAGAAGTGTTTCCAGGAAATGGGCTGGGAATTAGTTTTACATAAAATGACAAAGGTGTAAACAACACAAGATAATGTGCAAAAAGGAAAGGGGAACACAGACACAATGCAGTGTGTATGACTAATGAAACCACAACTGATTCTTTACTGTGTCATATTCTTCTCCATAGGATCCAAGCCACTTTAGCAAGAGGACTCAATCATCTGTGTCTATGGGAGGCTGAATGCCACCGTCAAACTACTGGCTACAGCTGAAAAAGGAAGACAACATCCATTCGTTGTCTGTACTGCTCATCTTCATAGGGTCACAGAGGGGCTGGAGCCAATCCCAGCTGCCGGACAGGTCACCAGGGACAACATGGAAGTGGCAGAAACTGGACTTCCTGAGTCTGTTTCAGCTGTGAATGTGATGTTTCATTCAGTTATCTGAGGGGAAGTGAGGAAGCCTGTTTGGGCCTTCAAACAAGACGCTCAGATGTCCAGCTGTGCTAACAACGCTAATGGAAGTGTATGCTTGTCTCAGTGATTACACTGGTATGCACCGATGTCTTGACTGCTTTGATCTTTAAAGGGATAGTTCAACATTTTGGCAAATTAGCCCATTGCCATAATCTTTATACTGGTCATAGCAGTATGTTCGTTACCTTTAATTGTCGGTGCAAGCTGTTTTTAGAACGGCAGAGAAGAGCCGTGAGCTGCTCAGAGCTATGCTACGGAGGCTAATGGGATTTCTTGGTTTCCCTCATCAAACTCATCAAATACACAGTCCAACAACTCCAAAACGCTCTGGTGGACAAGTTGTGACCTGCACATTCACCACGCTATGAGATAATAATGGAACGTTACCACACAGAGTTGTTTTAGAGGGAAATTCATGCAAAACCACTGATGCCTGTCGCTGTCGAGTGCAGTTTTTCAGCAAGCAGTTGTGGAGTTGTTGGATTGTGTATTTGATGAGTTTGATGAGGGAAACCAAGAAATCCCATGAGCCTCCGTAGCGTAGCTCTGAGCAGCTCACGGCTCTGCTCCACCGTTCTAAAATTAGCTTGCACTGACAAATAAAGGTAACAAACCTACTGCTATGACTATAGGGATTATGGCAAAGGGCCAATTTGCCAAAATGTTGAGCTATCAGCACAGTCTGTGAAAACAAAACATTCCATTCATTTTTCAAAAAAATATTTGAAAAATATTCGATTGATTTTCCATTTGTTTAGTATGTATTTATTATACTTTGATTAATAGCAGAATACTTTATTTATGATATCAAGTCTGATACAGACTGATGTCATGTGTTTATGTTAATAGTATGTTTTGACTTGGTGTGATGAGTTTAATCAATGTTTATTATTTTATTCTCTATCTGCTTTATTTAGGGAAAAGAGAGTATTATTATTATGGCTCTAAGCAGCTTTTTGTCTGTGAAATTAGAGGTCAATCGGTGAATCACTGAAGCACATGAGCATATCCTGAAAACAAATTGAGGTGTTAGATTTCTGACAAGAGGGCAGATCTCAGAGCAGCTTATGGGCTGTTTATGGTTGAATGGCTGCATCTATCACCTTTATCCATCCTCAGCGCTTTTCAACAATGCATTTTGGGAAACATGAGAAGAAAATAAAATCTGTCTGCTGCTGGCTGCTACAAATCTACAACATTGTCTGAGGCATGCTGGAATCTGCTGCATCTGCTTGTGTACAACATGCATTAAAATTCAGCTGGTTCCAGCTGACTGAGAGTGCAGAGGGGAACAGTGTGGGCAGTGGTTTGACTTTAGATTTGTCTTTGTTTTTGTCCTGACAGTGAGGAACATAAATTGGCTTGTTCACAAATTTTTCAAGTTCCTCATGATTTATCTGTCCCTTTTCCCAGCAGATGAACAACAGAGAAAACAGCACAACAAGTGTGAAGTGTGAAACATTTCACATTTTAATCACCAGCTTATTGTCCAACTGAAAAAACTAACCACCATTTAGACTTTTACTAGCTGAGGTGACTGGGGGGAGAGGATGAGCTTTTTTTGCAAACAATTTCAGAAACCTAATTTAATCTTTAGTCAGTCCCACTACGGTGTGGGCTATGCCTGTACTAGATGGATAAATAAACCCAATTGTCGCACTGCAATACAAACCTAATTTGAAGAAGGTAATAACTCACACTCACTAGAATATCATTAATCAGGCATACACAGTATTACCTGTGGAAAAGGCCATGTATGTTTTCTCCTTGTGTCTGTACCTGATCATGCACCGTAGTACCTATGGACTAAATGCATCAGTGAGTGAGAGGAGCAGGTGGTTTGAGTGTTTCAAGTGTGTCCGTGTGTTTTAAACACATGTGTTCTGTTGTCAGAGGGTGCAGCTAGCTTGGGTAATGTGTGTGGTGTGTTGTTGTTGTTTTCTGCTAGCTGTGTTTTTCTTGTACAACCTGCTATTTTCGGTTGCAATGGAGATTTGTTAGGTTGTGTCTGTTGCGGGGACAGACATATTGTACTGTTTATGCGTATTCAGTATTTTGGGATTACTCCAGAGCTGAAAAAGGAAACGCAGAAGTGGTACAAAATTCACTTGAAACACTTGAGTCTGGTTTCAAAATTGAGTCAATTCCCATAGTCTCTCACTTTAAAATGTTGTATGTCCAACTTTACTGCAGAAATAAACATGCACAACCTGGTATAAAGCTTGTGCTGTTGAGTTCTACTGTCACAAAGTTGCATCTTTACTAAATAAACAGTTTAAACCTCACTCTCACCTGTGCACCAAATACTATCCTGACCCATGTGATCACTGCATCTGTAGAGACATCCTCACACTGCATTTGTTTCATTCAAACATCACTGATTCTGAATATCATCAAAAAAGGGATTAGACTCATAACTGCTTTGTATTAATGTGTTTACGTGTCATCAACTTGAGTCATGCAGGCTTTAATGGTCAAAGGTTACAGTTAATATTCTTAGATATAATTTCACACTGTTAAAAAACTAACTGCATCATGTTGTGAGTGACCGACCCTCAGAATTTCAAAATGAATTAGCTGTGTTGCATGACATGATTCATTTTTTAGGGAAGACAGAGCATTGAGTTCTGTTTCTACTTTCTTTACTTTGCTTTGGACACACAAAAATAACATCAATGAACAAGCATTTGTAAAATTAACCACGCCCCCCAGCAGGCAATCAATTCATTGAGAACTGCTGTTGGATTTGTGCACGTGAATAGCTGCAACAAGCTGCAGCTAGATTTAGAGTTAGCTTGTGTTGTCTCCATGGTTCGTAGCAACAGTTAAACTTATAAACAGATCACATTTGGTAAACAATGCCCTTAAATTCTAAATGTTGTCCAGACACTATTTCCACAACATCTGACATCAGAAAATAAAATGGAAACTTTTAAGGAAAGGCTGTGAGGCAGGTTCTGTTTTTTTCTCACTGCAGAGCTAATCAGCTGTCAAACATCAAATTGCTTTATTAATTTTAATTCAGGCCTGTTTCAGTCTAAGTGTGTACTGTAAGCTGTGCAATGTAAATCAAATTAAAAATAAATACAGGGCCATAAACCATGGTCAGGACAGTGACAAATGGCAGTGAGGTAGTAATACTACCCACAGCTCATACACACATACAGTAACACTCACTAACTCACGCCTGCACAGATGGACAGTGATCTGGATATATACTGTACATACTTTTACACAAATGTTTCACATCATATGTACGAAAATGATTTGACCTGGATAAGGCTTATGAAAAGGAAATCTGTATTGACTATGTTATTCATGACCAGTAGCTAAAACTAAATCAACTGATAGCCTGAGGGAGGCCAGTGGTCTGGCCTAAGGAGCCATGAGGCCAGAAGCAGCTCTTGATGTGACCACACTATGGAATATATACGTTGCAACCATATACAGAGCCATGAGCATAAAGCTGGCATGTATGGTCTGAAGTGATGATTATAGGCGCCCCGAGGATACCAGGGGATATTTTGACCCATAGTTACATTTTGTTGTCAGGTGACATCTAGTGGTCATAATTAGCATGACAGAAAGCTAAGGGAGAGGTCCAGTGACATAAAATAAAGAGAGACACAGGTCAAGAGGTTGGGGCAAAGGTAGGATTGTCTAATGTTGTATATTTAGTAAGAACTTTTCGTGAAGTTTCCTATATATATATAGATACGTTTTTGTAACCATGACAACCAACTTCTGGTACACCTGCCATTGCAAGAGCACTTTTTCAGGAAATTTGCACACTTAGTTAACAAACCATATTTTAAAGCAACTGCATCCAAACATGTACTCACTGTTTCTTTTTAAAATGTTGATTCACTCACACAGTTACATAATATGCAGTTCACAGCGTATATGTTAAGTTATGCCATGTGCTCTGTTTATTTTAAGTGTCCTTGGAACACATTTCAAGTCATTTGCTACAGCAAAACGCTTTTCAGAGTCTTCAACATCAAGTAATGTAGAGTCTGTATTGTGCTCCAGGTAACTTATATATATATATATATATATATATATGAGGCTTCCCTACCATCAGTAATCCTTGGATCAATCCACTATGGGGCTAGAGAGAGAGAGAGGGAGAGAGAGAGCGGGATAATACCACAGAAATAGAAGAAAGGCTGGAGAAATTTTCATAGGATTAACATTCATTAGTCTTCAGCTCTTCAGTGGGTTATATACCAAATGCATTTTAAACAGATTCTTGCCAAAAGCCACAGTTGCCCCTGGTTGTAATAGAGGGATCTATTTTCAATATTCTCCCCAGTAGCTTAGGATTAGTCCCAGAGAACGATACTCTAGCCTCTCTCCAATTATTGTCTCATTACACACAGCTTCCATGACCTGCGCTGATGAACCAGATTAATCAGCTTCGCTCAGGTCAGTGCTACCAGGTGGCTGCGCTTGTATCAGAATGAAGCCGACCTTCCCCAGCCGAGGGGTCTTGTGCAAGCTAAAACCGTGCCAGGTGACCTCGCTCGGTACACAGTCACCGCATGGACAGGGCTGCTCTTTGAAATAACATTACTGCTCTTTCAGGGCTTTAATCACCATTTGAGCTTTAGAGCCTTAGAAGCTATCGCATGCCCTTCAAGAATTAAAATTAATTATTACTGTACTTCCTGTAAAAAAAAAATCTCTTCAACCATCTGAACTTTCTCAGATAATCTATTCCGTCTGATTTTGAAAGATGGATAGCAGAGCATAAGCAGAAAAAATAGAGGAGTATACTGTGTATGAGGAGTATGTTATAAGTCCTGTCATGTGTTTCACTGTATTTCCTTCTTTTCTTTTCTTTTTCTTTTGACTCTGTATTATGTGTATCATTTTGTAGAAGGGCCTCCTCAAAAATGAGATGATTCATCTCGGGGCTGTCCTGAATAAAAAAAATATACCTTCTGTTTAGGCAGGGATTTATGATTTAGTCCTTCATATGATTCAAGACACAAGATCTGCAAAATAGTATAAGGACACATTCAATGAGATTTTATAATCTTATCTTAAGAAAATACAAATCTTATATATTGTCTTATGTGCAATAGGATTGATCCAGAAATGGGCCAAATTGTTCATTTTCTGTTTTATTTTGGGTGTTATGCATGTTTGTACAGAAAGGTGGCAGTATCTGTGCCCTATGGTTCAACTATATTTACTCATGTGGGGTAATCAGAGGCACAGATGAGCACGTTACCATTTTTGACCGTGCCATAGCGTTCAGTGTTACAGGTCAGATTATCAAACACAGGCCACTAAAGTTATGGAATCGTAATTATAGTAAAACAGCAGCAAACTAAGGTGCATGTTTGGCCATTGCATCAATTACGGGTACAAGCCATTTCAACCAGCATGTGCATGTGCATTATAACTTAAAGTAAGTCACTAGTCTGGCATTATCAGTAATGCTTGGTCATTCTTTGGCTTTTGAGTTTAGTGTTGCCAACTAACATTGTAAGACACGTTCTTGGGGAGGTTGGGGCTCTGACAGTTGGTTCAGCTGCTTCTGTTAATATTCCTGGCGTTGGGTTGAGGTTTGTGGAGCTGCTGGCATACTTTGATACCTTTGTACAATTAATGTACAGTGTAGAAACAAGTCCCACAAAAAGTGCTCAAAATCATTCAAAACTGTTAAGATTTGTGTTTTCACAATCATGAAAACAATTAGTCATGTTGTTATTCAGCAGGGCAATGTGATTTGTGAATACAGAATGTAACTAGCTAGGAAGATACACGAAGGGAAGTAATATTATAATAGGTTTTTAAAATCAAATAAATTAAATAACTCTTGATTAATTTTACACAGAATTTGGTTTGTGTGGTGAATCAGTTTTCTAATATGATTTGGTTAATCAATGTCACCTGTGCTTACAATCCTAAATTAATTAAAGTATTAAGATAATCACATAATTCATATTGGATGATGTTATTAACTGATATTATGTGTGTGAAGGTATTTTGTGATTATGAAGCTGATATAATTGCTGTATTAATACAGTGAAAACTGTTCACTCCACAGAGAAACACACAGCTTGTGTTCAGAAACTAATGAGGGTCAGGACGTATGGAACGAAGCAGTAACCACTCACAGCCAAGCCCCAAGACACCCAAACCAACATCAAATCTTGCAAAATTCTGTTTTATTATCTTTATAGGTAAATAAAACAGAACAAAGAAAGTGTAAACTATGGGTTTTTAACAGCAGTAGGCCTAAGTACACGTTATTCCATCGTATGTGTTTATGTGCCAATCAACCAGTGAGATAACTTTACACACGGCCTGAACTTTTATGAGGAGAAAAGGCGAATGACCTTCACGCTTGGTGGGGAAAGCCAAGCTGGTAAAGACCATCAAACCATGATTGCAGAAACGCATGATGGCTAGTAAAAGTCTTTGTGTGTGTGTATTGGATGTGTGTGTGTGTGTTCGTGTAGGGTGTGTGGCCATGCAGGTCTCAGCTAAAACGGCCCCTGATTGTGTTTCTCTACTATCTCATTGTCAGAAAATCAATTCAGGCCTGTCACTCATGTGAGGAGCCATTTCCTCTTTGCCTCTTCCTTTGGTAGATTGTAATGTCAACATTTGTCTTGCATTCAGTGTGAAGGGCATACAATTTTAATGATAGAATTCAAACATCAGTCAACACACTGGTAACAAAAATAAATGTGAAACCACTGCTTTCAGATTTTTTTCTTCTTCTATCCCAAAGTTATATGCTATCTGAGTCACTGCAGTTGTGACTGTACAGAAACTCTCAGCTCACACAAAGTGCATCTCTTCAATTATTTCTTGGTTGATTTGGAGCCATTGACTGAATTCATAAATCACCAGCCCTCGTTTTCCTTTTTGCAAAGTGCCCCAGCATTGTGTATTTGAAGGAGTGACAATTCATTTCTAAAGACTGATTGCTGAATAAAGTCAGAATGTAGAGATGAATAATTACGGCTTGTGCATGAATTTTGAGCAGTCTGAGAGTGCACATCATCTCACCTTATCAGTCTACGTAGCATGATCATCCATTCTTCATCAGTGTAATTAAAGGACATTTCATTCCAGCAACAAAGGGCTGAAGCAGCTTTATTGTGCAACATCAAAAAGACGAGTCACAGACTGAGGTTTGATGTCTGCAATTTAATGACACTAGACAACCAAATCTTTCAAAGGCTGAAAACAAAGATTCTATGTTAAGCTGTGAGGAATATAGATAGAACGTAGATCATTATGTATGTCTGATACTTGCTAGAATTGAAAAAGCATATAACCTGACAGGGCTATAGATGCCTCCTGTGTCTGGTCTATCTAATTATGAGAGTATAGATTCATGTAGATGCACTAAAGGAAGTTGCTCCTAATTACGGAAGGCATATGTCCTACCTACAAGCTGATTACGGTTGAATAATACTATAATCAGGTGAGACAAATACAGGAATATTGACTTCCGTTGGGAAATGTATTGAGAACAGAAGCAATAGAAAGGATAACGAGTAAGAACAATAGGCAGGAAGTGAATGACCATGAGAGCGGTCTATAGGTTTAAAGCTGAGATACTAGTGGATGGGTGTGGAGTGGAGCTTGAGGATGATAACATCTTGATGAGAGGAAAACTTGTTATCAAATGATCTGGGTTGGAGATGATCAGGCATCCACAGCTGAGGTGATGAAACGGTGGAACCTGGGTCAGAAAATGTTCACAAGACTGAAATGACACCTGGATGACAGCAGCCACACACTTCTAATAGTGTGACATCACGTTGATTGGCTAAAGGTCAGGTGTGATTGGATGTGGACACGAACGAGCAGCTTAGCAACAACAGGAGATGGTGCTGGCGCCTTAGAAAGCATGAGATCATCTTACTGACTGAACTGCCAAGCTTCATTTGTCAAACTACAGAACAAAAACAACCCTTGTATTTGTTAGAAATCCTTCACCTTTCTATTATGCATCAGCAATGCAAGTTAGACCGTGTAAAATTAGAGCTGCACCTCCCTGTGTGGCCTAAACGATGTCATCATAAACACAAGGTACTCCTCTTATTTCTGGAAACATTAGAATAAACGTCTGTATGTGAATTTGTAAATTTAGGCAATTCTATTTTTTTGCGTGTATGTAATCCTACATTCATGTTATTTTGTCTATTATACTGTTGTAGTAATGTCTGATCCAGTATGCGTATGTATGTGTCCAGGACAGTTATACATTTATGTAATATCAGTGTAAGAGTGTATCAGCACTTGGTCTAAATATTGTTTCAGAGGCTGCTCCACAGTGTCGAGATAAGTGTCTGTGGGAAACACTAGTGCCCATAAACACAATGGGAGTGTGTTGCCGGGAGTGGGAGGACTGTGTCATCAATGACATAAAACAGCCAAAGCGCTTCCCGGTGCGGCCTGAGCGATAAAGCCTCTTCAAAATGCCAGATTGCTCACTGTGCCCACACTAATCCCCATCCTAATCACTCAATATTAACCATGAGAGAGAGCCAGAGTGAGGGACTGTGTGCCTCTATAATCATGTACAAAAATGTTGAGTGTGCTTTGAGAATGTGTCAAGTTTCCTTTCCTCTTTTTTCTTTCTTTCTTTCTTTCTTTTTTTTGTAGATTTAACCGAGTCCTTCAGCCAAGTTGTTTAGCACTCAGCTGAGCTGTATGAAGGAGCTCATTTACAGTACATCTTCACCATTTTAATGCACTATGAGATGCTGAGCTGAATATGCTATGCCTATCTGAAACATACTGTTGCTGGGCACTTCATTAGTAACAACGTGCTAATACATAGAGCCATCCTGTGCTATCAGAAACAGCATCACTTCTTTATGGTGTGGAGTCTGGAAGGTGTTGAAATGTACCTGTCAGATTCTGCTCGGCGGCGACATATTTCAATCATATCATTTCCACTGATTTGTCAGCTGCACATTCATGCTGCCAATCCCCTGTTCTACCACCATCTCCAACATGTTTTACTGGATTCACTCTCATGTTCATTGTAGCAGTCTGAGACAGCTTTTACTTTGTGACATGCTGCATTGCCCTGCAGGAAGTAGCCACTAGAATAAACTGTGGCCATAAAGGGATGCACATGGTCAGCAATAGTACTTATCAGGGCTGTGGCATTGAAATGATGACTGTTTGTTATTAAGGGGCTGAAAGAGTAAAACGCCACCACCATCAGCATGTCTCCATTTGCAGATTTCCCAGATTTCCTGCTCACTGAACATTTGTTTCTCACACCATCATGAGTAAAACTCTAGGGACTGTTGTGCCTGAAAATCCTTAGAGATCAAGAGTTTGAGAAATACTCAGACCAGCCAGCCTGGCACCAACAATCAGGCCACAGTCAAAGTCACTGAGATCACATTATTTAAATTTAGTCATTTCAAGTTAATGTCAAACTGTATCTGAGGCTTCTAATGTGTTTCCCGTCAAAAAAGATGAAACTTTAACCTATCAACACGCAATGTCATGATGTCCAAAATAATTACCAGTCAACAGTTATGTAAGATGACGGGTGATTCTGTCAGTAAGTCCATTTGAGGTGACAAAGAGATGACTGATTTTTAAAAAATATTTTAATAAGCAGGTACAGAAACAAGAATGATGGTTTTCATGTAGAACTGCAATACATTTGAACAAGCGACAGCCATTAGAGATCTACACTGAATAAATCACAGTTCCATATGAAGCAGGACTAATGGAAACAGACGGTTGAATAATAAAATGCCTTCAGGTTCATGGCACAAAGGTCTCCAGCATTCTGAGGAACTGAAAGGAAATAACAGAGGAAGGAGGTCACAGTGGACACATGAGTCCGCAGCACTGGGATATGAATGTATCATCAGCACTCACACTAGAGTCCACTGTTTCTTACAGTCATTCAGCATCGGTTCATTTTAACCACTGGCACACAGAGGGCACGCTGTGAAATCTTTACCGCACATTTTCATTTTTTCTCAAACCAAATGACTTTTTTGTAGCTGTTTCCAAGCATTATTCAAACTATGATTTTTTTTTTCTTTGTTCCCCCAGGTCAGTTTGTCCTGTTCATTGGAAAAACAAGTATTTGAATGACAGTGAATGACGAAGTAGCAATATAGCGAACAACTAAAACCATTCCCACTCTTGATATAATCAAAACAGTTTTATAAGGGCAATACACACACCCACACAGACGCTAGAATCATGGGGTGATGAGCTCTTGACTCCAACAGTGAATCTATCCCCGTACTCTCATAAGAAATCCAACTCCACATAAAAAATAAATGTGTAGTCTGGTGCAAAAAAAAAAGAAAAAAGAAAAAGTTTTGGGCCCTGCAGTGGGTGAAGTTTTCATTTTGCTTGCCACAACTTGGCATATGCCGATGTCTCAGCTCCAGACATCACCCTTCTCTTTTCTTTGCCTATGTCGTGATAAGCTGGGAGTTAGGTGCATGGTGACATCAGAGCAGCCCACTCTGAGTGGTGTCACACAGTGCTATATCGAACTTTGTCTATGTGTTAGAGAGCCAGGAAATGAAGAGAGGTTCCCATTTCAACCAGTTTCTTCCCAACAAGTCAAACTTCCTTTGTCTCCAGAGAGCAGTCTCCAAGAAACGATTGTGTGTGTCGTTCTAAAAGGCATGTCCAAAAAGGTTGAAGGTTCATTGGATTGAACTTTGTTTTCTTCCAAAACTCAGGTTTGCAACAGTAATAGGAAATGAAGAAAAAGTGGGTTCAGCATGTGAGGCAGCAGCTGCTCCGTGATATTACTGTAAGAACTCTAACACTTTAGTCCAGAGGAAAATTCAAATAGAAATCTTGCAGGATTGTCAGGAAAGTGTGCTGCCTAGGGTTCCTGTTATTGAAGCAACCCTCACTGGGCTAAAATCTCCAGTCAAACACAAGGAACATTAAGATCTTGCTGTTAAATGTGCTGGTTCAAAAGACATAAAAACTGCTGATTTCAATAACTCTCCCATCGTTAACCTAGTTCCACTGTCAAACACACTTGTTTAAGATCTCATATGAGACTTGCAGTGCAGCAAATCAAACTGTGATTTTTTTCATACTGAGCTTTTATTAATCATGTAGGGATAACGGCCACTAGCCGTGTGTCAGTCTCCTTATGAAAGGCCAAAAAGTGGTTGTCTGCTTCTATCTATTAAAGTAACAGTCTAAATTTAAAGGTTGTCTGAGCCCAGGTGTTCATGATATCAGCAGCAAAACAGAAAGGTCATTTAGGATTACACAGGGCTTTGTTAAAGTTATTTTTTATGTGTCATCCACAGAGCGTAAAGTCATGAAGCCAGGGCCACCAATCATCAGTCACTGCCGTGGAGAGGTTTGCGCGTAGCCCTGCAGGGGGGTTGCTGAAGGTGCTGACAAGTGCGAGACCACGTTGCAAAGGCGATACAAATGGATGTTCCCTGACAACAGATGCTCTTTTTTGGAACAGTGAAGCCATTTCAGTCGTCTGAAAAAAGCTGCAGATGTCGTGACATTTGAAACTCGGCACAAAGACGTATTTTGGTTGTGTGTCTTGCCACCTCAAGTCTCAGCTCAGTACGTAAACCGACTGACAGCACAGTGAAGGAAAACATTCAATATGTCCAATCCAAAAAAACGCTCACCCCCAGTCCCTGTTGTGCGCGTCCTTGACACTCAAACCGCGAATGAAAAGCCATCAGTCATTTCTAAGTGTTGTCGTTGTTGCTGTTTGGGGCTTCTGTTTCAGCGCTTGCAAATATTGTGCAATTATTTTTACACATCATAGCTGCAGATTAGTTTCTGTGCATTAATTTTCATGGCAGTTTATGAATGATAATTACCTGGTGTATCAGGCTCAGAAAGGCATGCAAATGAGCAGAGTTCATTAGAGGCATTAAGGACATATTACCCAATTACTGCATTCTGGTGGTTATGCCAGTGGACACAGAATTTGGATTCACTAAACGGTTGCCTATTTCTAAACTTGGTTAGCATCAGGACCCAAATTACCACAGGTGAATATATAATGAGTTTATAATGATCTTGGAGGGAACACAACAGCATCTCAAAAAACAAACAAACAAATAAACAAAAAATCCCCCAATCAGTCTGGGACAGAGAAGAGCCGTCAGCCCAGCAGAGGAAAGAGGAACCTTATGATACAGTAAGATATTGACACAGGCCTCACATTCTGCCCACTGACAGGTGAAGTGAAAAACACTGAACAACACTTCATCATGGCAGCTGTTAGTGGGTAGGGTATATTAGGCAGCAAGTGAACATGTCGTCCTCAAAGTTACTGTAATGTGTGGAGCTGTGTTCACACCAAAGTGACAATGTTGTGTGGTTGCACGCCTCGATCACATTACTGTAATGGCTGACACAATGACAGCAGTGCACTGCAGATTGTTTAGTGCTGAATTACTGTCAGATACTATACAAAACTGTTCTCCCTGAAATGTTTGAATCATTGAATTCACAGTGTTTCTCCCAACATTAAAAATTAGTTTGACAGATTTTGTCAACTAGTTCAACAATTTTGTCTGTAATGACTCAAGCAATGAAATAAAGACTATTAGTTTTATAGGGAACAACTATTCAGCGTTCATAAATATAGTCCATTTTGACTGACAGCACATAAGCAAATGACAATGTTAAAAAAACAGCCGAGAATTGTATGAAAGCAACTGATACATGTTCAGATTAAGGAGAAACTGCTACTATGATGTGCACAAATGACTAAATGTTGTGGGGGTTGAACTAATAGTTATGAGAATTTCCATTCTGATTTGAGAAAAGCACCAGAGCGACTGAGAAAAACTGTAATTTATCGGCCATGGCCGAGAAGCGACAGTGGGAAGAGCGGTTAGGTAGAGCAACCGCCGTCGTGTCTCTGTGCACAACATGGTGCCGAGGTGCAGGGAGCTTGGAGAGCTTGACCACCTTCTCCAGGGACTGGGCCGTTTCAAGAGCTACCTGAAGCTCACCAGAGCCCAGTTTGGCAGTGCTTTGTTCTGCTGTTGCTGGGCTTGTCGGTGAAGATGGATTTTTTGAACTCCACAAGCTAGTCGCTCCCATTCTGTCGTGCTACAGGTCTATCGGATCTATCAACAGTTGGTCCAAGGAAGGAACAGTGGTGAAGCGGCCACAGGCTCATTGATACACATGGGGAGAAAAGGCTGGCCTGTGTGCTCCCATCCAACAGACCAGATAGAGATACTGTTGTACTGCTGATAGAAAGCTGTCAGAATTCACAGTGTATTAGAGTTTGTTGTGCGTTTGGCAGGAAAAAGGACCAACACAATATCAGTTATGCCTGATCTGTGTATCTGCTTGTTACATTTCCTGTCCTGTCCAAGAGCGATGAAGTAACAATGAAAAAAAAAAAAGGGTATGGGCAAAAAGAGGTGATACAGGAAAGAGTTTTCAATAATACATTTTAACAACAATGGATAAAACAACTGCAAAGACCAACATCCACATGCTGGACAACTCAACTATGGACAACAAAAACCAATCACACTCACAGTTATCTCAGACAGTGTGTGGCCCATATAGCAAACCTCCTCCTGTAGTGGTGATGCTCTGGCACTCGACTGGGAAACAAGCCCTGGTAACCTGCTGGAGGAGAGAGGGCGTACCGACACGCCTTCACACGCAAACAAAATACAACAGCACGCAACACTGCTTAGAAATCACTGTCTGTACAATTTTATGTCATTTGATTTTTGTCAGAATGTGAGGATAGAAAAGCAAGCGATTTGGAGTAAGACACCTAAAGCAGAACGATCAAGATGTTGAGACTGACTGCTGAGACATCTAACTTTGCCCTATAAATCAAATCTTAACCCTGCAACACTGGATTGGAAGGGAAAGATTCTAGAAAAAAAAGAAAAAAAACTGAAGGGGAGTTTAAAATAACAATGGGATGTTATTGCCTGAGGCCCAATGAATGTCATAAGTCATTTAATAAACATGTAATCAAACATAATTCCATTAAATGATTGATTACACTAAGGCCCTGATGCAGCTCTGTGCTCTGAATATTGGTTTGTTTCCAGCTCTACAGTATTAGATTCCCCATCTATTATATATATATAAGAACATGTCATCACATTTACATCCACGCAAACAGGGTTTATGTATTTGAATATGGACTAACAAATTAAACAAATGCTAATTGCCTGTTAAACGGTCGCTGCCGAGTGTGTTGGAGTACACCTCAAGTGATTAGCGTTTTACTGCAATGAAAAACACTCATAATGAAGACAGTTTAGTGGATAAATGAAAGGAGATGTCTGTCATCCAGTTAATGAATCCTTCCTTGTAAGATGAAATCTTTATTTATTTACATTTTACACAAAAGCCAGAGGCGACAAACACAAGGAAACAGATATAATCGCATCACTGAGTCCTTCAGGACAGGAGTACGTTCTAGATCGAGCTACAGATTTTTATCAGATGCCCTGACTTAGCACCTCAGACAGCACAAATCACCTCCTAAAATAAATGTCTACCATGGTCCATCTGAAGAATTATCTCCATAAAATCTCTGAAAGGCTACACAGTAGTCATTTAGGCAGTGATTAAACAAAACTGCAGATTTTAGTCTGGTGCTAGTTTTGTAGTTTGGAGGGGATAGGAGAAAGTATAAGTCTATAAAGTTAAGATCCTTTTGCTCTGTCTGTTACTCTCTCTTTCGGTTTTTTATGTGTGTCGTAATCTGAAGCCAACGTAACCTCCTGAGCTATGACTTTCTGTAGTATAGGCCTCAGCTCTAAATGCAGAAATCATAAATCATAAAGGTAAAAATGAGTTTTAGGCTCATTAAATCTCATTACCGTGCTCTGTTTTATGGTAAAAATTACAAAGATTACCAGTTTCCCACTCAATAACAAGAGTTTACACTCCACTTAATTCTCATGAGCAATTTTCTCTCCTGGCCACATCCAGCTGTAACCTCACACTGTTTGTAGAGCAATTTAAATACCTGCATTTCTTTTTTTATTATTATTTATTTTAATAAAGTAATTTACTTGATATTTGTTTATTAAAACATCTAATGTGATATAATGGCCAATTATAATTCCTACTCCGTCAGAAATGAGGGAATCATTCTTTTAAGATGCATTGTAGTGCTTAAGAAATAAAAGAAAAATCAAATTGTCCTTGTTTTTCCCAGTTCCAAGACAGGTATTGAGACAATAACTTTTTAAAAATGCCTAAAAATATTATAGTATGTGATAGTAACTAATACTGGATCCATCTGCTCCTCATGTTTTATCATGTCCAGATCCCATTTTGCATTAGGGTAGATACAGTATGCATGTCCTTTTATGAATCTGCAGGCTTTGCAGGTTCTCGATATTATATGCTTCGGTGCACAGTGGCTATACTGCTAGTCGGCCTTGCAATGTGCCCTCAGGATGTGATTTGATAACAAAGCAGTCCCCACCCTCAGTCATCTATACACCCTCCATTCAGAGTGTCTCCTGTATTTCTATCAAACGCTCATGAAACAGCCAATCAGAAGAGAGGCTCAGAGCTTGTCAAAATGAAATATCTGGAAGTGTAAACATGGGACCTTTAGTGTCTGCATGTTTAATCTATTCCTCAAGCTATTATTTTTCATAAAAAGGAAAAAATCTTTTATTTTCCTTCATTTTGTTACAGAGGAGCCAAAGATGAATTGTTAACTCATTAATATTCATGTTTCTGAACCATAGCCTTGTTGTAGATGATTCTGGATAGCCGGTGTTAGATTCAGCTAAGACACATACTGAATCTCTATCCTGATTAGTTGAATTAGTTTCAAGCCTCTGGTCGTAGAGTTTTATGCAGCTGTTCTGGTCAACTTAAAGAAGTGCAAACAATGATTTGTCATTGTCATGGTGCTGGTTTAAGGTAAACTGTAAATGTCATTAGTTTTTACATTAGCTCTGCTGTCCTGTTGTCGTGAGCAACAGCCACCTGATGTTGAGGTTGTTGTTGTTGTAGATCAAAGTCTGATAAAAATCTGTGGTAATTTCATGGTTTGGTGCTCAGGTAAGGACACTGTGACAGCTACGTATATATCTGAGTTTCTAAGATGAAGAAATCATCAGTATGTGTGTGTACTGCAACACCGCTTTATTTTTATAAAACAAGTGTAAAACAAGATCCTGGAACTTGTACTGCGTTCAAATATCTATTCTCTGCAGTGGATGAATTATATGTAGACGTGAAATCAGGGGATGAACCGCAGGATGCAGGAAGAAGAAGAATGAATGGGGAAGAACAAACAGAATAAGATGGATGTTTGCTACTTGTATGGAAATGATCATTCAAAATGAATATGATGATACTGTAGATACCCTGACTACTGAAAATTGTTATCTGTGATCCACCACCAACAATAACTAAAAAAAGTATATAAAACAGTTTCTCAGCGAGACTCTCCATCTTGGTAAGTTTACACCATAGTGATTTGTCTGAGCAAGTCTCCATGAAGGAAACACTCCTGGCCCCAGGACCATCACATATCTACCATTGTGCCCTGACAGCTTCTGTGTATGACCCCTGTGTGCTGCATGTGTCAGTTCATGTCTGTCAGTTGATGTGATGCAATGTGACTGGCCACATGTTGTTTTTTACCCATAGATTGAATGTCACATCTGATAAACTGTAATATCAAACAGCTGCTCTAGCTGAAAAACAGCTGTATACATTTTCTTTTTATTTAGACTGAAACAACCATAAGACAGGGAGGGGGGGGTGAACTACACGCAGCAGAAGGTGTGCTTTTCATGCTTTTCTGAACTGCCCTAAATACAGGTGTGATGCTTCTCTGTCTCGAGATGTATGTGCAGGCACATTTAAAGCAGGTACGAACAGAAGTACTTGGAGCCGATTACTGAGAAACAACACTGCATGTTAATACCAGGGACCAGAAGAAAAGAGTGAAGTCTGCACACTGTGTAAAGCTCCTCGAGTGTTTATTATAGATCAACGTTTTCCCGTAACATTGATCTATAATAAACACTCGAGGAGTATACACTTTGCGGAATTCACTCTTTTCTTCTAAGTGAATTCTGTTTTTTAGTCCTACACCTGTTACATGTTTGGATGTGCGTGCTTTACCTCACTATACCAGGTACCTTAACAGGGCCAGAATCAGTCCAACAGCTCACAGTGTTAAAACACTACACCAGAAATGATGTGAAGCCTGCAGAGCTCGTTCAGGCAGACAACTCAAGCTGCGCCATCCTGATCAGCTGATCAGTCACATGCCCTCCTCCTCCAAATAGGGCGGGCTATTTAAACCCCCCAGTTTACCTGCCATCCAGCCATGCTGCTGCCGTTGCCGCCATAGTGCGAATTACAGGGGGATTTGAGAGGGTTTGACCCCCCTAATTACGATTGCGACCCCCCTAAAAGAGATACAAATAACAGATAGGGGGGTTGAAACATTTATCTTTCTTATTAGTAATCATAAATACTACAATATACAGTATTTCCATAGTCATGCCAGGAAGATGCTTGTAGTAAAATTTCAAACACCCCTAGTGGACTAAACCATTTCATTGCCTGAATCTGCGCGTGTCACTATGAACCCGAGATACCGGGACAGAGTCCAGGTGTTTCGTTCCTGTGTGGAGTTTAACATGTGAACCCGAGAATAGAGCTTCAGAACCAGAACCAGCAGGTCCACGGACAGTCCTGGAAGAACTTTTACCTGAACCAGAGCCAGAACCTGAGCCAGAATCTGAACCAGAATCTGGACCTAAATCAGAACCTGAACCAGAACCAGAACCGGGGACTGAGGCCAGGTGTTTCGTTCCTGTGTGGAGTTTAACATGTGAACACGAGATACCGGGAATGAGTCCAGGTGCGCTGTGTAAAATGTTGAACCCCCCAATTGTCATTGTATAATTGGCACTCTGGTTGCCGCTGCTATTTCCTGCTCTGCTGCCTTGCTGCTGCTGCTGCATACATCTTGCTGCTGCTGCTGCTGCTGCTGCTGCTGCTGCTGCTGCTGCTTCTGCTGCTGCTGCTGCTGCTGCTGCTGCTGCTGCTGCTGCTGCTGCTGCTGCTGCTGCTTCTGCTGCTGCTGCTTCCACCAGTCCATTCAGCTCTGATTCAGCCACAGATGTGATAGCTGACTGTGACCTGATGACCTTGACCTGTTGTCTACTCTTATGGAGCTGTGATGATTTGCAAAGCAACAAACCTATGGGCCTGAAAAATGAAGCTAACATGGAAGTGCCATAAACTGTGGCTCCTTGCATGGTCACTTGAGGCTAACTCCAACAGAGTCACAGCCTCAGCTAATAGGAGTCACTGACTGGATGTGACCTTTTGGTCATGTTTATATTGTTTGTGCCTTTAGGAGGGTTTTTCATACAAGTATGGGACGGAAAACATGATTTACTGTGCAGTTCACCTTCTCATGGAGAAAGCCTGTGCCTCTGTTTTTTGAGGAGGGTGAATTTATTTATTTATTTATTTAAATTAATAAATCATTACCGGCGTCAGTGCCAACTATACCTACTTTGTTAGCTAAGCTATTTAATTAGATAATCAGCCAGCAACTTAATTAGCCTTTTGCAAATCTTTGAGCAACATGCCCAGATGTGCTAACAAAGCTAACAGGAGTTTGGCTGCCATACTGATTCTGGCCTGTTCGTCACATGTCCATTATGGGATGAGCTGGGAGTTATGGGCAGAGTCAGGGACTGCCATCATGGTGACAATGGAGCAGCCCGGCCTGAGCTTCATATCCGCTTGTAGAAACCTATAGGTGAAAGCACACACCATCGCCCACCCTCGCCCCTGAACAGTTGAGGGCTTATGGGAAATTGTGTTTATCAAAGGGTAGTTTTCTTAGATTTGATAAAACAGTTTCTGAGCAGCAGAGTTTTACTATGTTGAGTTGGTATAGTCCACTCTGAGTAAACTGACCCTGATGTGTAAAATACAGGCTGTGTCCCTGCTGGATGATGCTTTGCTCAAATCAGATCGAGACAGAACACAAGTCCTGGTCTTTGATATGGAAATGTACTGTACTTTATAAAACTGACAGATTAGGGGTTTACAGTAACAGGTAAACAACTGGACATTTTTCAGATTCAGTAAAACAGGTGCAATTTGAGATTAAAACACAAAACAACTACAGGCATGGAAGAATCAGCGAGGGATTAGCAAGGATTAGACCAGGCAACAAGCTGACACAGATAATGTATTGCAAATATGAAAAGAAAGCAGTTCCCAACAAGTCAAACTCTGCACAGTGGTTCTTATGAGCATACAAACATGTAGTTTTAAATCAATAAATCTAAAACCCATCAGGGATTTTTATCCACAACTGTTTATAGGGGTTAGATATAAACTGAGGGATGAAAAATCTGGCTGTAATTGCCTGAGACCAAAAACCTGTTAGGGCAGGGTAAGACTTTTATTGGGTTGGTTTGACTGAATCAACAACAACCATAGTTTCTTTTAACCTTTATTTATGGTAGACACATGGAGAGTATTTCCTGAAGCATCAGCCCAGTCTCACAGTCTCACACCATCAGAGCTGGAGGAAAATTGAACTTGATATTTTGGATTTCCAGCTCCACCTGCTAGGCACTTTAGTCTGGTCCCAGGCCTCAGGATTGCAGCCCATATCTGAGATTCTTTCAATGCATAAAATAGGTGTTTTGCACAATGACAGCTGTTTCCCCTGTTGGAGGAAAAATTGAGCCAATCAGAGCTTTATATGTGGAGTTTAAAATGAGTATTTTTTGCCTTCTTGCCAACATCCAAACAGCGAAATTGGCCACAGAAATGGCAGGAAGCCTGGATGAGACCGACGGAGGCATACAGGTTGTTGTTAATTCAATTACAGGAATGATTACTACGGTTTAGTCTCTCAGAGTAATGGCTGAGACCTTGAGCCATGATTCAACAGCGAAGGAGCAGTAGCATAGGTTGCACACAATTTGATATTTTTAAATCTGAATTTATCATATCTCCAGTATTGCCAATATTAATGCATAATTGTAGAGGAAAAACTACTCCAAGGACAGCAGGTCAGGGTTTGAACAGGATGTCAAGTTGTGGCTGCACTGGGCATTGCAGCATCAGGTCTGAAACATGTTTTTCTCATATACAGTACTGTACAGTATAATCATTTGGAAAAGACATCTGTTAAAATAACAAGAAATATTTCTGAGCATCACATTCACTCTCACCACATTCTGAAAGTCTCAACTTTCTAAACTGTGATTTAATCAGTAAATTCAACCTGAACCTTCTGTTTGTGGGGAGTCAGCAGCGACGGTGTGGTCAGGATACAAATATTACAACACACAACTTTCATTTCATGTATCTGTTTAATTGATGGGGAGAGTGTTTCGAAATAAATATTACTGCAAGCATGCTAAACATCAGTATATAGTCCCCAGGCAGGTAAAATAACACAAACAGATTAAGACTTAAAACTAATCCCAGATCTGGTTAATGTTTGAGATGTGTGTTGAAGTTGAGCTGTGAAGGAAACATCTTATTGTAGGTAAATGATTCCAGTGTTTACTCACTGCTCTGCTGATAGCTCAGTTTGGCTGACTTGGTGTGTATGAGGAACATCACAGTCAGTACAGAAGCTTTCATTGAAAAGACTGGACCACCATTGTTACTCCCAGTAAGCAGTTTTCCTTATTCCTGCAGTTATTTTACCACTCTGGACTACAATAATCACAACACCGACATATCATTAAGTTTGTATAGCAAACTCATTTGCTTATTTGTCCATCACAGTTAAGGGGAAAATCCTTCATTACTCTGAAGCTGCGTCTCTGTCCGATTGATGAAGCCAAGTTCAATATGCACTTTGGCTCTGTTTTCGTTTCCACCAGCTCCCGGGGGAAATGTCTGATTCTTGCACTGCTAAATGCTTCACACTATTTAGAAACTAATTCTGTCATTGTTTGCTATTTGGTGCTTAACATGCAGCTTTGAGTGGGGTTTTAGAGCTTTCTCACTAAAAACAGCTGTCTGCTGCAGCTGAAAGCAGTGCAGCTCAACACTGAGAGGAGCTTCAGATTTGGTTGATCATTTTGTGCATTCATCTCTGCAGATTGTATTAGCATATACGTTTATAATATATATTGTGTTTATATATTGATATACTTTACAGTAATACATCCATGTTGGTAGATGTTCACAGTGAGTAGTGTGATTTTACTTTTTCTCCTCAGGATCTCCACAGTTGACCTTCTTTCTTTCCAACCTTTAAAGAGGAACTATGCAGGATTTCTCCCGTGGCTATGCTACATCTTTAGCATAATTAAAAAGCTCCAGAGTAATTGTGATCGTTAACTTGTGACTTATTACGAGTGAGAATAGAGGCTCTCTGCCTTCACCTGGAGTTTCATGGCTGAAAACCAACCTTGTCCCAGCTCTCGTCTCTGCGGCACCGCGACACAAATGCGCTCTGTAACCCCTAATCTTTTGTTTATGATGGTTAAGACTACACAAACACACGCGCCGTAACATCGTTTATGCTATGTAACGTTTCAATTTAATGATTTTTCGCCAGCTTTGTTGTTAACAGATGCACATGGCTGAGAGCTGTGTGACCAGAACAGCGGAAAAGCGACCGGACTTGTATAGTTCCCCTTTAAGTCACTGTCTCATCTCTTCCTGTGATCACAGCATTCACTTTCTGACAGGGTTATTATAATTCTCAGGATGGATTGCCAGAGATAAAAAAAAGAAGAAATAAACCATTTCTTTTGCTGTTCCCTTTAAAATGACATATTCAATGTCACTTTAATTGCTATTTAATTCTCACACGTTAAGAGCAATTTAGAGTGATTATGAGGCTACGAGCTATCCAGATTTCATTCTCACCCAGATTGCACTCTGGGGATGTGTTGGTTTGTAGAGCAGAAGACAGAAACTACTCCACTCCCTTAGGACCACATTCCATTATAATAACATTTATATTGTAGCTTCATATTGAATGAATGGTTGGTATGTATGTTGGATTTGTTATAACTATGTTGGATTTGTTATAACTGTGTGATTGTCGGTCCGCTTGACCAGCCGTTTCTCATCAATGTCTTTAAAGCAGAAGTCAGGTGAATGTTTGTGTTAATCTAAGTCTTAAATAGTTATATCTTCCGACAGCAATCACTTCTATAGAGTGTTTGGTCTGAAACACGGGTCTGTCAGTCACTCTGCTCTGCTCTGAGCCCAGGAGAAAACTTTCCTTGTATCCTACAACCTTTATCCAATGAGGAGAGAGAACGGCATAAAGGGGCAGTCCTCTCTGTGTGTGCAGCCAAGGGATGCGCCTGAATGTGGTGACGTAGGGACGAGGACCAATAGATCCATGACGAGGGCGGGGGCTGCTAACTCCATCTGCTGACAGGAAGTTAGACAAAACGACCGGATCACTACTTCTGCTTTAAGGAACTTCTTCAAATTTCACACAAATATTCGGACTCAATGACTATAAGTGATTGGAGTTTGGCAGTTAAAGGTCAAAGGGAGTCACAATGACATCATAGCACCATGCATACAGTACTTCCTGCAATTTGATGGCTGGTTTTTCTCTGTGTTTATGAAAGAAATGGAACAGTATCATCGATTGCCTCCTCACAGAACAAAAAAGCTATCAAAACTCTTAATGTATGCTGTATTTCTAGTGTTTATCATAGACTGTAAAAAGAATGGACGTAGCGTCCGTGACGTCACCCATTGGTTTTGGGGAGTCGTTTTTGTGACTCCAACATGGCGGCCTGAACAGCGCCATGTTGGATTGGCCGGCCGAGAACCCGCCCACTGACCTCGAAGCAGCTGTCCACGGAGCTGCTCGGACCTGTCACTCAACGTTTCTGCGCCCTGATTGGCCAGAATCTTAACCTAATAACAGTAAAACAGTAGAGTTTAAAAAAATTCACCCCCCTCAGAGTGTGTGCGGGGGTAGAAACTATCGATTGAGACCAAAAAACGTTCTGACACCAGGCTTTTAACATGTTTACTGAGGATGTAAAGTCGGCGATTTTAACATGGGGGTCTATGGGGAATGCTCCCTTCTGACACCAGCCCCCAGAGGAAGCCGAGGGGATTGCAGTTTTTTGAACGCGGAAGTGAGCTTCACTTCTCAGACCGACAACTGCCCCCTTGGTGTTTACGTAAACCGATTGCCATACTCTCACACCTTTTTTAAAATATTATAATTATTATTATTGATTTTATTTTCTCTCTCTCTCTCTCTCCCTTCCTTTTTCTTTTTCTTCACCACACATCTCTTTATTTACCTTTAAATGACTTGTTCTATTTCTGTGTTGTTTTCAAGATTACACCAGCATACCTGTATTGTATTTATATGCATTTGTATGTGCTGGCATTTTTCAATAAAGTTTTAGAAACAATTTTTTTTTTTTTAAACTTGATGACTGGTTGCCACGAGTCAGTCGTTCAAGTTTTGCAATGATTCTCACTAAGGAGTGTTACAAATCCTCCTGAAGCTCAGACATTAGAAACAGGCGTTTGTATCTGAAACATCTGGCAGGTACAAGTTGTTGCATAAGGACGTATTCATTAGGTGTCGGTCTTCAAACCGTCTTTATCACTGAAAATGATAAATCATCATGATCAAAACTAGAAGGCTGAAGTCAGGAGTGTCTGTCGAGATGCTCGTCCTGACATCTCGCAGGTAGCGATGCCACATGAAAAGTGTGACTCAGCTTTCACTTTCCTCCGGATGAATTCCCTCCCTCACATCACTCGGTGACGGAGTCGTCTCACACATCCAGAGTTATTGCTCTCATTAGCGAGGACAGTCACTTTTCCTGTTTATCTGACCACAGGTTAATGATTAATAATAAATAATAACACTAATGATTACGCTCCGAGGGCTTTAACCTGACAGATACTCGGTCAGAAGGAGAACGCGGCACCCAGCAGCAGCAGAGGTGGGGGAACCGGAAAGACGTTATCCTCCTTTATCTTCAGGTTCATCACAGGTCCTTGAGCCAGTTGGATTATTCTGGAGACATTACACACAATTGATTGGTGCGCCGTTGAGCGAGTTCAGCCTTGTGGAAGTCTGTGTATGACAAGACAATTAACTTTAAGACTGCTGGCCGAGCAGTCTTTTTGATGATCGTCATAAATGCATTGGATGCAATCTGTCTCTTTCAAGGCTCCACTGATGAGCTGGGAATGCATTCAAGGTATAAGAAGGTCTGTGTGGTCGGACCTCACCGAGCCCTACATACAGTAATTGTTTTCTAACAATTTCTCCCACCTGTGTAATTCCTTTGATAAAACCTACAGCAAAGCAGATGCCTGAGTGAAAGACAAAAAAGAAAAAATATGACAATCTGCAGAAAAAATGTTTCCCCCTGAGTCCTGACATGACATGATGAAAAATGCATGAAGCCACAACATTAACTTTTGATGTTAACACAAAATTTCCATTTCCTTGCCCACAGAGAAAACGTGAGTTCATGAACGAGTTGCCAATAGAATGAAAAAAAGATTAAATGAATTGCAAAGAGGAAACTGACATTTGTCCTTGCAGTCAGAGCTTCCGCTTATTCATATTTTTCTAAACAGGGACACACACACACACACACACACACACACACACACACACACATTGATGGTGAAGATTCAGTTTATCCATACATCAGTGTGTGTTCATCTTGCTCTGTCTCTGTTTCTAGCAGCCACAGCTGAGCTCTGAGGAGAGATACCAGAAAAACACATCCACAACAAATAGACAACAAATCAGCACAGGAATGGGATCATTCTCCAAACAGCCTAAAGAGGAAGGAAGTATTAATTTAGCTTAGTTAGTTAATAATTTAAATTGGATCAAAGCTGGCTAAAGCCTGAGGCCAAACTGTCAGAGCGTATCAACTGTAACGAGGCGTTTGAGGCCTGTCAGGCTCTGGATCTCTCCACATGTTGAAGTGATGAGCACAGAGCTGGTGGGAGAGAAGGGCTGTCTACACAGCAACCAGAAACACAAGTTCAAAGGTTCAAGGAATGGAATCACCAGTGTACTGTTTGTATGGCAGATTGTCATGGACAGAGGTGATTCAGTCCATTAACCGAAATTAAAGACCCATAGAAATGTTTTACATGTCTTATCTCTCTTTGCTCAATGCCAAACAACCTACTCCTGCTGGAATTGTATGTCTAATGCAGATATGTGCATGATTGCATATATGAACACTTGTATAGGTATGTTTATGTATGGTGGAAGCCTAATGTATGTGTATTGTATGCATTTATACAATATGCAGGTATATAAAATATGAATGCGAATGAAAATGCATGTCAAACTGAAAAAAATAATCCCTGAATAGAGTGTGTGTACATTCATTTGGGAAATACGAATCAGTAATCTGTGTGTGTGACTGTAATTTAATGTATGTATTTTGTATTTTGCGTTGAAAACAGAGTGGTTCATCTCAACATGTTTATCCTTCTAATGAATAATGAAAAAAAAAAGTTCAAATTACATGAAGGCAATAGAGCAGATTTCTCTTAATGTAAATAACGTGAGGGTCTAAACTCATTCAATACCACAACTAAATAAAAACTAAAGTATTAATGTTGGCCAAGTCTAGCGACCGGCAGGATGAGAACTGTGGCCTCTGGTGTGACACTCATACACATGGGATGTCCGCCTACCACCTCATTGTGCTGCCATTAATAAATGTAGTGTTACAATCATTCCAGAAGCATGTTGAAAAATGACACTTAAGGGAGACCACGTGTGTTAAATAAGTCATGTGAAAGGGTTTGTGACCAAGCGCCCACATTAGGGACAGGGATATTTTAAGAGTGATGAAAAACCACATTCCCACACCACATTTTAAACATGCTGCAGTCAGAACGCTCTGCGGTATTGTTTAGATGAGACTTCAGTGCATCATACAGATGCCTGGATGTTCGCATCTACCAGTGACTAACATCTCCAGTAGAGTGCCAAGCACCCACATGACAGGGGAAACCACTGTATTTTTGGATGTTTGTACAAAATCAGATTTTCCCTCCCACCAGTGTGCTCAGGTTGATTCCAGGCTTTTATGGATAACACACTGCTCCTTTAAACACATGCCTGCACACCACTAATCTCCAAATAATATGGGCTGTAGCATTGTTTGTGATCATTCTGAAAGGTCTAATTCAGTATAAAGTTATATTGAAAGGATCAAAATCTCAGTCCACAGGGAGATGCACACAGCCTATATTCAGAAACTGAGCCTTAAGACTTGCCATTATGACTTCCTGTAACTTTGTGAGGTCACAAAAAAACAACCTTTCAGCCATGCTCCATCCACCTGGATCCACCATTCAACCTTGCAGGGTCTGGTTTCTCTGTAAGTTTACCTGAAATCAGCTACATTGTTTTCATCAGACAGAAAACAGTGTCATCAAGTGTAAAGACAAAAAACAGTAAAATGTGGTACCGTCAGATGGGAAATCACTGAATTTAATTAGAATAAGCAAATTGTGGACATGAACAAGGACAAACATTTTCACCCCTGAAGACATCAAGAGGTAACACTGATTCACAAGTGTGTCATTTTATTAACACTGAGGATAATGAACCAGCCGTTTATTTCCCTGATACAGTTCAAGTGATGCTGTGACATGTTGCTGACTGTTTCTAAAACCATCCCTGTGAGGAGGTAAAACTCTGTGATCCCACAGCTTGTTAAGCACTGTGACGGTGTTTGACAGAGGTCAGCAAAGGTGACCGGTCAGCCGTTGGAGCTTCCAGCCGCAGCTATTGTGCTGCCACATAAGAAGATTATATCCATCTATCCATGTCCAGACTTACTTATTCTGTCATTTCAGTGGAGGATTATCCTGAGCTACTTAGGGAAAATGGGATTCCAGTAACTGTACACTTTAAGTTGTTGGAACATGCAAAATGTCGGTTCTGCCACAATTTCATAATGAATTCTGTGGCAGTGAAAGGTCCCATACAGCATCATGGTATTTATTTTTATTTTGTTATTTATTGGCTAAATGTGAAGATTTCTTTTTGTCTGCGGCTAAAGAGATAGGCCATTTAAAGACCATCAGATAGGATGTTAAATGTTTTTGGCAAATACACCACCTATCTCAAACCTTCCTTTCAGAAATGAGATACATTCAAAGATGACAGTTTGACATTTTGACACTTCAAACTGCCAACCAACCCAAGCTGTCGTGATATTCTCATCCCCCACCTGCTGCACTGCAGAGAAATGTATGAATAAGGCGAATTAGCCCGGGGACTACATCTGTATTCATTTCCCTCTAACCTCATAGATCTGCAATCCCCTCAGCATCTGCTTCATCCAGGTCCCTATAGCCTGAACCGTGTCTCCAACTAATTACAACATCTTGAGGAACTAAAGCCAATGATGAGAAAAGCAGGTGTGCAGAGCTAGAGGGCCCTGCTAACCGGGATTTCAGGCACAACACAAGCAAATTAATTCACCTTGTAATTAGGTGACCAAAAAAGAACACAGGGGAAGTTCAGGCATAAAATCAGAGTCTATATAGAGTCCCACTGTGCATACACACCAACCCCCAGGACAGAGATGCTTGATTTTGAATGGATGAAGTTTCTGCAAGATTTCTGTTTAATGGGATCACTTTCTATTCCTCAAAATTTTAAATGCTGTCAAGCTATGTTCAAACAGTCATGTGTTTTAATAAGTTTATGACATGGTTTGCTAACAGAGTTGGCCATGTGACAATTAAACAAACATCCATTTGTTTTAGGTTTAAGTACATAATGACCTACCTCCATGTTTCAAGTTGTTTTTGTTCTCTCTTTAGTGGGTTGCCCCGCCCCTGTCAAGGGAGGGAAAAAATTGGTGCATCCCCATGGTCCTTCGCATCCATCCTTTGGACACCATGAAATAGTTGAAGTACATTTTACAGATATCTAATGAAACATTTCATTAGACAAAGCTCAACACTCAATAGTATTGATGGAGGAAAGTAATGGGCTCGCACAAGAAATTATGAGCCACCCCATGGGAACCATGAATGTTTGTTCAGACTTTAATGGCAATCAATAGAGTAGTTGATGAGATGCTTCAGTTTAGACCAACGTGGCAGACTAGCTAACTGACAGTGCGTTCCCTTGAGCCTGCTGATAGCAAAACAAATACATGATACAAAATTAAATCAGATCAGAAAGGGTCCATTTAAACTGACTCGATTTGGAGCGGCCTACACTAGAGTTTTAAATGGATTTAAAAAAAACATTGTAGTTATTCAGATGAGTGTCTATACTGTAGTTGATTGTGATCAATTGCAAGATAATCACACTTTTTTGTTGTTGTTCTAAATGTACCTTAAAGAGATCTATTTTCAATTGTCACATATTGTCACTATAGGGAGAGAAACATGAGAAGAACTAGATCCAAATGAAGACCAAAAACATAGAGCAATCTGTAACAAAGGGATTTATTAGAAAAGGGAGAAACACAAAAGGGGTCTCCACAGTCCAACGTAAATATCCAACTTAAGATCACAGGTCTAAGGTCCCAGAGGTCACAAGAAGGGAAAACAAATAGAGTCTCCAACTGGAGTAGTACCAAACAAAACAGGGAACACCAAAAAACCCAAGAAACTCAAAAGCTGAAAAACCCAGGGACATACAAGGACAACCACACAAAGAAGAAACAAACTGGGATGGAGAGGACTGAACAGGACAGGGTAAAAAGGTGGACAAGACAACTGGTGAGTGGGAGGGGGAAACAACAAGATACAGTACAGGTGCAACAAGGCAGGTGCTGGGGGTAGGTAGGAAACACAAGAGGGCAAGAGGAAGACAAGGAGTTTTCTAAATGAAGAAAAACTCACACTGAACAGGGGAACATGTGGAGGTCGTGACAAAATATGGTATTTTATACAAATGTAACTTTATTATACATTATTAAACAAAACTGTGACAGATATACCTCACAATAATTGGCATGAAAATGATGTTAAGATGTTCATATTCATTCATTAATTCATTCAGTCCTGGTGGATGCTAAAATCATCACAGTCAATTCTACTGTGACACAATAAGAAAATACCCATGAGCCTCTCTGTCCATGTACAGAGACACTGAAGAGCTGCAGTCTGCTGACATCACTTCAGGCTGTCACTTGAAAAGGGGAATGGAAAAGAATATGCTTTTACACATCTACTCAGCTGTTGATAGACTTTCACATCATCACATTGTACATGATTATCCTGCTCCGTGTATTTCTCCAAACCAGCTGAGATATGAAACTTTCCAGAGTGTCTACTGAAAGGTTTGGCCTACATTACTGCATATAGATTTTTTTTTCTTACTATTTCCCCAGTTCTGATAGATTCACTTCGTGTCCACTTAGCTTCTCGGAGTGGCCTTGTAGAAAGAGAAATAATAATTTAAAAAAAGCCACAGATGACCACAACAGCAGTGGTTAGGACATGTTGTATTTATTTGCCTTAATTCAAGAGAGCAGCCAAGTCCCTGCACCCCAGTAGAAGCTCTGCTCTGTTTGCTCTTCAAACATTTATACATTTCAAGGTTGAGTTGTATTCTCATGACCTTTCTCACTCCCCTGCACACACTGAATGTACCAAAGAGGTCTCAGCTCAACTCCTTACACAAAGTTGGGCGTTATCATTCACTGATGTGGTTTTGGACCTTAAGTGCTCTGAAAGTGTAGGTATTGTGGTTCAATGGACAGGATCTAGCAAAGCTCGGAGCCCTGACCAGCCTCAAAAAAAATTTTTGTGGGTAGAGGTAACAATACTTTTCTAAACCTACAAGCCTCAGGCTAGTTCGACAGACATAGTTGGAAGTAGGGATGGGTACCTTTCGCATTTGAATCGATACGGTATCGATACTCGGTACCTGGGAACCGATATCGGTACCAATCGGTACCTGTTTTCGGTACTTTTTGTGTGTGTGGTAATTAAAAAAAAAAAAAAATCTAAATGTCTGAAATTTTTATATTTACCTCTTAACAACATCACAACTCCTCAGCCTTTAAGAGTATTTTATGTTTTAGGGATGGGCAATGATTTTCATATAATGGAATAGTCATTCAATGGAAAAAAAAAAAAAGTTTATGAGACTATCGTCTTGTCTGAAAAAAATGTCAGTTTTTACTGAAACGGAGAAAACATGGAAAGATTCCTACAGCCATCAGAAAGCTCTGTGTGAAACTTTGTCAAATAAAAAAAACAACTGAAACTGCAGAGCAAACTCTGCAACATGTGGACTTCATGACGAGAGGAGAGGGGGAGACTTCATCCTCGTTTACATGTGCTCTGCTCTCATTACGTGACGAGGACTTGAATGGCACCGCTGTGGTGAGAAGCGGGACTCAGGACTCGGGAGTCGGGACCGGACCGCTTCGGTCCTGATTGTCACAACAGTCCGTTCTTCACGTTAAATGACGGACGGCTGTTTTTCACGTAGTGATTTAAAACGACGGGCTGGCGCTAGAGAGAGAGAGGGGGATAGAGAGAGGAGGGGGGCGGGCGCGAGTGTGCGGTGCTCATGCAGACTGCACTCTCTCTCGCTGACGCACGACGAAGGTGCGTTCAGGTACCGAAATGTGGTACCGATTGACTTTATGTGAATCGATACTCGGTACTTTGGTGGGAATTCGGTCGGTACCAAAAAAGTACAGAATTTCGGTTCCCATCCCTAGTTGGAAGTCTGCTAAATAGTGTTCATGTGAGTTGGAAATTCAATAAAACTAAATGAAGCAAAGCCTGCAAGCTGGTGCAGGCAGACACTGCTTTACCTATGTGTGTTACATGTTGTCATGTTGACATCCCACCACTCTGACATGCCAACGTCCCACCATTCCTACAAGGCTTTCAATATAAGGAAATGTGTGTGACTCAACAGGCGATTCCCTCCTACCTATCTGGACTCTACTTCTATATTCTCTCTCTCTATCTGGCCTGTCTAGCCTCTACCTGGTCTTTTTACTAAACTTAACCAACTCCTTTATTCATTGCCTAAACCCAACCAGTGCAAAACCTTTTGGGGGAAAACTATGCTCTTAAAGGAATTGTTGGAAAGGCAGGATGTTTTAAAAAATGAAAAAAATACCATCATTCCGACCATAAGAGGCAAGAATTGTCAGAATAACGGGACATTTGATAGGAAATTAAGTGTTGCCATTTGGACAATTAAAGGCCTTTGTCGCACTGGTGGGATGTCGGAATGGTGGTTGCCCCCCACCCATGTGACTCGGCTCACTCAATCATACACACCCTCCCAAGTTGGCGTGCTATAAAGCTGCTAAGTTTTCATATCTTCCTCTATGACTGTCTGTAGCTGGGTTTCCTTTGAAATGCATCACAAAATTTTACAGAACTTTTTAAAAATCTGGTAAGAACCTTACCGAAAGTCTTACCAATGTATGTTTCCATCAACTACTGGTATGCAAATATTAGGAGTAAATTCACCGAAATTAGCAGCAGGTAGTCATTTTTTTTCTACTGAAGCATCATTTACAATAGCATAAGTCAGAGCAATGTGAGCAATGTGATTATGAAAGTTCATTATGTCCGGGTTAGGGTCAGCTGATAAGGTACGTCACCACCCAACATCACAGTGACATTTCTGAGGAAGGCGGAAGAACACACCAAAACTGTCAACAAAAGTATGAGAAACTTCTTGTCTTGAAAAAGAAAAAAGGAAACTAATGAGCAATGTGATGATGTAATCAAAAGGTGCGACTAAATAAAAATAATGGAAAGGAGAGAGAAGCAAGCAAAAAACCTGCAGAGGGCACAAACAAAGCATTTCCGCTTTCGAAATGCATTTCGACATGAAAATAAGACAAAAAGTGAACTAGGCTGCTGTCACTGGAGTGACATGGTCAGGTGATTTCCAAATCACATAATTTATTTGCTTAATCTGTTTCCATTGCCCTTTTTTCACTCTTACCCTTTGTCGATACATCAACTTTTTTAAGTATATTTTTTGGCTTTTCATGCCTTTTTTTACTATGTTTTAGTTGTTCTGTCTCCTTTTCTGTTTTACTTATTTTTATATCTGTTTTAATTCTTTCTCTTGTCTGTTTTTAAATAATGTTTCCTTTTTATGTTCTTATTTTGCTAATATGTAAAGCACCTTGAGTTGTCTTGGTGTGGAAATGTGCTAAACAAATAAACTTGCCTTGCCTTTTTATTTAATAGGACAGTTGAGAGAGAAAGGAAATGGGGAAGAAGAGAAAGGGGGAATGACACGCAGGATAGGGCGGCTCGACACGGGATTCGAACCGGGGCCGCCTGCAGTGAGGACTATAGCCTCAACACATGGGGCAGGTGCTCTACCAACTGAGCTAAACACCACCCCGTGTGAAAACATTTTTGCAAGTATTTCTATGCAGAAATCAATAATGCACATAAAGACAGGCTGGTGGAAACCAGCTAGTGACACCTGCTGCCGATGTACTGTCTAATAAGTTTAGAAACATTATTTTAAGATGGAGAAACTACATGGCATTGCTTCGACTCTCAAATCCCTGGGCCGCTGGTCATCCTCTGCCTACCAATGCTGCGTCAGGCTCCACAAAACACAAATCACAAAAGCTCATGAGCTCCGGCACCCTATTATACATGAATTAATACTCATATCTGCTGTGACTCCTAATTCTGCTGTCACATGTCAGGTGGTTCGCTATGTTAAGAAAGTCAGTTATTTATCTCATCTGTGCACTTGTACAAGGTTTAATAGATAGTACATTCCTCCTGCAGGGAGATGCTTAGGTGCCCAATATACTCCCCTGCTATAATACAAGTTGACATACCTGAAATAAATCAATCAGGGCAAGAACACAGCGGATGTGGCTTCTGTTTCCTGCATTTCTTCGTTGTTGATTTGTCAAATGAAAGAAGATCATTAAAGATAAACTATGCAGGATTTCTCCCGTGGCTATGCTACATTTTTACCTCAATTAAAAAACTCTGGAGTAATTGTGAAATGACTTGTGACTTGTTACAAGTGAGAATGGAGGCTCTCTGCCTTCCACCTGACATCTCATGGCTGAAAACCAACCTTGCAACATCAGTGTAGTACCTGGCTGCTGCTCCAGTGTCCCAGCTCATCTCTACACACCTCAACGCAAATGCGCTCCGTTTATTTTGTTTATGACAGTGAAGACTACACAAACATACACGTTGTAACATCGTATATGTTATATGATATTATCCACTACTCCGTTTATTGATTTTTCGCCGGCTTCATTGTAAACAAATGCACATGGGCAGGCGGAGGGTTAGCAACACAGTGGAAAAGCGACCAGACTTGCATAGTTCCTCTTTAGAGCTGGATCCGGCATTTGAATTAAAACCATGGAAACTCTCCACAGGTTCCTCCTACGTCAGCGCTACGCGTGACCACATCAGCTACGCTAAGTGGTGTCCCATCGCGTAGGGTACGGTCTCTACTTCTAACACTTACTTCATCGTCAAGGGGTTTCTCCTTTGGAGGCCACTCAAACCGAGTGCTGGTGTTAAAGCAGAGGTCAGCGATCTGGTGGTTTTGGCTAACTTCTTGTCAGCAGATGGAGTTAGCAGCCCCCACCCTCGTCATGGATCTATTGGTCCTCGTCCCTACGTCACCACATTCAGGCCTTGGCTGCACACACAGAGAGGACTGCCCCTTTATGCCGTTCTCTCTCCTCATTGGATAAAGGTTGTAGGATACAAGGAAAGTTTTCTCCTGGGCTCAGAGCAGAGCAGAGTGACTGACAGACCCGTGTTTCAGACCAAACACTCTATAGAAGTGATTGCTGTCGGAAGATACAACTATTTAAGACTTAGATTAACACAAACATTCACCTTACTTCTGCTTTAAGGGAAGAAAATTGGTTTGGGCCCAAGTGTAAACTGAAGCTGCAATGAATTTAAATGGTGAGTTGTCTGACTGAACTGATATTAAAGTTCAGTGTGTTTCTAAATGTACTCGGTGTGTTGACAGCAGCAAGGATACTGATTCCAGCGTGGCTCATTTGATGAAGATGCTTTCTGAAGGTATTTGTGCTTTGTATGTTTTTTCCTTTTTTTTTCCTTTCCAGTTGCAGTATGTTGACCTCTCAGAGCCACCATACAAATGCATCTGTAACTGTCCAATCAGAAGTTCATGAATTCATCCAATCATGTGATTAGGGGAATCCAGCTCACAAAACTGCACGTGACTGTTGGTTGGTGCAGCTGTCAGGGTAAAGTCAGAGAGGAAGGTGTGTGTTTGCATTTCAGGTGGTGAGCCTGTGAAAACAGTGAGTTGAGGTTGAAGTTGTTTATTTAACCCATATTCTCCTCTTCTCCTCTCATAACATACGTAGAGGTGTTAGAGCTGCGGTGAGGACTGTGTGATGGTCTGTGGGAGCAAATCTTACAGGCACTACAGCAGACCAGAGCAAACAGAGGGGTTATAAGATGATGGTGACAAGATATGTCTCACACCATGACAGCAGATTATGATTTAAACGTCAATACAGATCCTAACACAGTTTTTCATGATGTGTTATTGACATAGTTGATACATGACAGTTGGTCAGGTTGGTTCCAGACCAGCTCTGTTCCACCACTTATGGAAGAAACATGTTAGTTATAGTACATTTAGTATCACAAAGGACACATTTTCTCATACATCTAATAATAGTTGCATACCTGGCAACACTGTGGCGTATTGCAATGGTCAATAAGCCACGCCCACCTGGCAAATGGCATCCAAGAGATTTCCTACAATTCTCTCTTGTAATACCTATTTTATGTGTTAGATTTTTTCCATTTATTATTATCACTTTTTTTTTTTTTAAACTGAAATATCCCTGATCTGTGGTGCACATGCCGATCACTGAGACAGGCCCTCAGCTCTGGTTGTTTACACAGCGCTGCAGGGAATCTTGCACTCTGAGCTCCTTCTGAAAGGACAAACTGTGCTGTGTGTTCTGTCAGCTTCCTCTGTGTGTAAATGTGGAAGCAATGTGAGGACACACAGTGACACTTCCACAATATGTGACACCAAATGTAAGAGGTGAGGAACAGTAATCAGCATTCATAAATTCTGAACAGCTGAATGTACCAGCAAGATCTGTCACCAGTTCAAAAGTGAAATTGAAACAGAGCTAAATGTAAGAGGCAATCCATCCTTTTCCAGGTGGCACATGGAACAGTGCATGGCTACAGACTGAGCTCTTTTCTCTTACAAAACTTCACGGCACGAATTTAATTAATTCTACAACGTTAGCACTTGTTCAGTCTCAGGCACTATTTGCCTTGAAACGCACCCCATGCAATGAACTCATCCACTCTATAATTTATCTACCAGCCACAGTGTTTCCAGCTGAGCATTGCACCCATTTCTCCAATACTGAAAGGTTGAAATATGGGATCTAGTGTATTTAAAAGAACAGCATTCATTTTAAGAATATTTTATTGATTTAAGAAGGTGAAGAAATCCATAGTTGTGACATAAGATCATCTGGCTAGATATTTTTTAACAAATAAATTACTTTTTTATATATTTTTTTGTGTTATCAATTCAATTTCACTATTAATTATGCTACAATATTTATCCTTATATTCACTTCTAATTGTTCGCTTCTTTGCTTTATGGTATAAATAGAAATGCATTATTATTAATGTTATTATTAATCATTATAGGGTACTGAAGCTTGGACAATTTTTAAGTTTTCTTTGCTGCATGGTTTCTTGCTGGAAGGTGGGATTGTTGCTTGACACGAGAATCCTCTCCGTTGTTTTGTTTACAAGGCAAGAGCTGGTTACTATGCTAGCTTCAGCAGAGGAAAAGACATGACAGAGACAGGGGCTAACACTGGCATCAAATTCCACCTCTGGAGACAGCTGGGGTGAGCAGAGAGGTGAAAATTGATGCTCGACCCACAAGGTTTCTTATACGCTGGTAAGTAAACAGCTGTTATGTTTGCTGTGGGGGAACAAAAAGGAAAAAACTTTACAAATAGCTCCTTTAGGTTGTTTTCAGGTTTTTTTTTTTATACCTAATAATCTTTCATTTTGTTGGGCATTGGGGGTTTATTTATTCCAGATAAGTCAACTTCACCTCACACTAAACTAAAATTACAGTTGATAGTCAGTAAATGACTGTGTCCCCAGGCCATTTTCTCATCATGCAAATGGGTCTTCAGTTTTTCCCAAACCACAGCGAATGACGCTGACTGTACTGCCATTACCTCCCCGAGAAGGAATGAACCGGGGCCAAATGAAGTAATGCTCCCGGCGCGGGACGCTGTGAGGTCAGGTCAACCATTCAGTGGGGACAGTAATGGCCACTTTGTGCCTTGGCCTGACAGTGACAGCGCTGAGTAAATATGCCCTTGAGCCACAGGAATTCCCACAGAAGTCAGAGATGACACTGTCACTTGGCACAGGTCTTCAGGTGAATCAGAGTAGACAAACATATAACCAGATTAATGACGACTCACCTTTCACAGGAGGTGTAGAAAAAGAGACATGTCATTGTCATCAACATAATCAATACCTTCTTACCTGCTTGGTTGTTCCCACTGAAACATTAAAAAACAAACTTGTATACCATCACTGGAGATAAAACAAGTCTGCATGAACATGTGTCTGAGTCTATTTCCACCAGGAAAATCAGTCCAAAAGGACAGAAAAATAAACATCCCTATTAGCGTATATACAATAATTGGCATGAATCTTTTTGGACTTTCAGTTATAAACCTCAAGCTTCTCATTACATCAAACCATTTTGAGATTGCAATAGCTGTACAATGTGTTTTCATTTTTTAATTTTGTCTGTTTATATAATAAATTCTGTCCTTTGTGGAGTCAGTCAAGCCCACACACATTAACAGAAACATTGCATGGACACTGATATAAGGCAGTGTTCACAGAATACAACATCCAGCCATAAGCAGGGCTGCCAGTTTTCTAATGAATCCAGTCTAAAAACAAGACAACCAACATGTCATTTCTTTTTAGCGACTCCAAAATCCAAATATGAAGAATTTCACTTTTGTAGCTTATGTGAGGACATTCCCTTCCCACATCTCCACTAATGGCCAGAGCTGAGTTAAATACATGAGCCAAATGGTTTCATAATGTGTCACAACTTATATTTCATGAAACCAAACATAGCAGATAAGACACATACTTGAATTATAGTCTTGAGTTATGTGAGGAATCGCCAATGATTTAGTTTAGTTTTTCTTTCTTTTTTAAAAGTCTGTTCAATAAGGATCCCAGCTACTCATTGACTAAACGAAAACATTGGTCAGGGGCTCTTTGCCAGTTTCTTTGTTTTTTCTGCAGTTAAAGTCACTTTATAAGAGCTCCAACCATTGTTGCAATACAAAAGGTTATAATATGTCCTCTTGTCGTTAAATCACAAGGGCTAGCTGGTTAACATGCCAAGTTCAGTCGGATTAAAGACAGTAAATGCTGTGGTTACTGCCATTGTCTTAATGAGTTAGTTGGTAACTCTAACTTGCCAGCAGGCATGAGTGTTGATTTCCCCTAACAGACTGGTGTCCTGTCCCAGTGTCAGCCGGGATTGGCTCCATCAGTATGACCCTGCCATTGATATTTAATGAAACAAAAACTTTAAACTTTAAACAACTCACCACTAACTATATTTTTCAATATACTAATACAACACTCATATTGAGCAAAGTCAGCACCATAATGATGGGGGTGGAGCAAAATACACTTGTGCAGCGGGCAAGAACTGCATTGGCATAACCATTAACATGTGTCAGACATTGGTAGTCACAATGTAACAAACTAACTGTGACTGTGCTAACCATTCTGGTTCACCCACTATTTTGTCTTCCTCAGAGTCTGAGTCTGGCTGAGTCTCACTGATTTGTTGGTTTCTTTACAAAGCGTCTTGATACATTCTGCTGTTTCACTAGTCAGCCTAGTGCTAGCAGCAGTGGCTGCTGGGTATACAGTAAAGCCTGATCCAGACTTTCTCAGTGAGGAAGTGTACATACATAGATATGTTTTCAGTCCCAGTTTCCCCCATGTTAAACAAAATAATCATCACAGCAGAGAAACAGCAGCACAGAAATCAAAATATATCAGGTGAGGAACTTTAAAATTGGACACTACTTGATAACTACAAGCTACAGTAAGTCACAGGCTCAAGTTCCTGTGCCCTACTTTAATGTTACTTACATCATCGTCCAGCTTTGCAGCCACAGACACCTTCTTCTCAGTAACATTAACACAAGAGAAGAGAGTCTTCCACATCTGTAAATATGATGTGTGGTACAGTGAATCATGCTTATTGTAATGACTTACAACAGTATCTGAGAGCAGACAGGTTCCCTTACTCCATTGTTGTGCTCGATGGCATGATGTGAAGCATTGTGTTGAAAATTGCCTGCACTGCAGCTGAGGTGGTGGTGGGGGTGTATTGTTATGATGCATCCCTCTGCAAAAGACAGAAAATGGGATTCAGTGATGTTGACAATGTACAGAATGGTTTATACAGCGATGTGTACAGTGTGTGAGCGAGAAATGTATCTGACAGATGTCTGAATGCTGCAGCTGACAACGTCGAGAACTTCAGCCAAGGTTGTGGGGGAATGAATCCCAGCTCTCACCTTCCAGCAGACAGGCATGACTTCATCTCTACACCTGAACATGTCAGACTGTCCTGATGTAACAAATGAGCCATTTGTGCTGCAGCTTATTACAGTATGAGTCATAGCTTTGTTTTATTGTTAGGTGACATCTAGCAGTCGAAGCAGTGGACAGGAGCAAAAGGAAAGTTGTGGTAATTTAGGTGAGACAGGATTAAAGGAAGTGATGATCAATTCCAATATGAAACTACTGTAGCAATCAAGTTTTTTTTTTTTTAACTGGAGCCTTCAACAAAGGTAAAGGCATCATTATTTCACCATGGCAACAAAGCTCATCAGATGTTGAGGAAGTACTTACCACAGAAATCACAATCTTTTCCTAAACCCAACCACCACCATCAAAACTGTAATTATAGCTGGATACAATCAATAAGCTCCTATCATTACTGTGGTGTGTTTAATATGGTAACCATGGCAGCCAACATTTGAAACTTATTGGTGCACTACTTCAGGAGACATTTCTATGGCTCATGTTTTGGATCATTGCAAAATAATCCATATGGTTGTTTAGATGGGAGGACACACTTGTAAACTGCATATGGTTTGGATGTGTTGTGTTTCATAATGCTCGGTTCACATCCGGTGGAAACAATATGAATCAATATAAATCATTCAATTGACTAGCTATATTTCTCACAAATACTTTAATTTTGTTAGTCTGAACTCTCCAAAGCTTGACACACACTTTTTTTTTACCCTCAGAAGAAGGGCAATTATGCAAATCTGGAAAATAATAATAACCATAAATGCGGCGTTGTTTCTTTGTGAGGCTGATTAGTGTAACCACGTTTTCTTTATGCAGGAAAATGAGTCATCATTTTCACTTTTTATTTCTCACCAGTTCTGTTGACAAGAATAATAAACATGTCAGAGCTGACAATGTGAACATCGGGACCTGTCTGAAAATATAGTTAATATACGGGAGCGTATTTACGAGTTGAGATGTCTGTGTCCTTGTAGGATCCATTATATGCCATTCATCCCCTTCTCCATTGTGGCTGCATATGCACTCATTCTGATGCAGCTGGAGAGTGTGTGCTGCCTCTCATTAACTTGCTGAACTCCAGACTCTCCTCTGGAAATTTAAATCTCTGCTGTGTTTTTGGCTGCAGAGCAAATTGAGCTTTGAGGGCTTCAGGGCCTTTATTATAGTAAACTGACTAATTAACCAATGAAAAGGAGCGTACTTTTTATATTTTGGCTATTCAAACAAATTCAGTGTTGAAATAATAATTCAGTAAATCAGTTAAGTTGTGAGTTCAGCTGTTATTTTAATAATAAAGTTGCTGCACAGTTTGTAACTATTTGTCTTCTGGGTTGGCAGTTCTGTAACAGCTTGAATCAGCAGTCAATAATGATTGTTGTATCATAAAAAGAAGTGTAATAATGCTCTCTAAGAGGCCATCAAGTCTGTAGTAGTTTATAATAATAAATAACCCAAATGGTAGAAACACAATAATCACAATAACAAAAAGGAAATAAAAATAATAAAAAACAAACAAACATAGAATTTGATAATAATTATTACTGACAACAAATATCAAAGGTTTTTCACTTTGTAATAAAGGACAATTTTGACAACTTAGAATTACATGAAGCTGGAGGACTTTCAAGAGAAAAAGGAAAAAAACAACAACAATGAGCTAAATGGATGTTGACGGAGGAGCTGTGGGTTCTGCTCCATGTACAAGATATTCAACATTTTTGACTCCTGAGACGTTTTTTTAAATACATTCAAGTCCATTTTATAATGGATTACATTTATTACAATGATTTACATTTATATAGCTTTTTTCTATTGATACCCAATACCCAAAGCACATACAGTGACCATTATTCATTCATACCACAGTCACACCAGGGGTGGTAAGCCACGTATGTAACCACCGCTACCACAGGGGCAGACTGACGGAAGTGTGGCTGCCAAAAGGCCCCTCCCACCACCACCATGATCATTCATACACTTGCACAAAAGGCAAGTTGGGTAAGGTGTCCAACCCTAACACTGGATTTAAACTGCCAACCCTCTGATTAGTGGACGGCCCATGTATAACATCAAATCATAATACTTTGGGTAGGTCAAGACCCTGTACATTATTATAGAGAGGAACTGTAATCCTGATGACAAGACAATGGCTCAATATATTATGATACAGAGTACATCCATGTACATCAAGTGTCAGGATCATTAACTTGTCTTGTACCAAGTGTCCCCTGGAAACACTTCTGTTGTGTTGTGAGTATTTGCATGGACTGTCTGACTGATGAAGATGTTAGCTGAATTAATTTATGTTCTGTCTATTTGCACGTGTTTTCTTAAGTTGCTGTGTGTCTGGTTCCCAGGCCCACCATAAGAAGCGCCTCAAGAGAGCCACATGAGAAATGATACAGCTGTTATCGCTGGCTGAGTGGCAGTGTGTCTCAAGACAAATACTTGTCATGCAATAAATCACTCAAATCACTGTTTTGAGCACATTAGTTATACATGTTAATGAGTTAATGATAAAGGGTAAATGCATGAAGCCTTTAGATTAAATGTCAGGAAGTGGTTAACATATTTATTCCAGTCCAGATGCTAAGCAGCATTTTACCAGCTGTTCAAATGGTTAGTGGAACAGCTATGAAGAAAAAGCAGGAGTCTTGGTGGAGGAGGATAAACAACCACTGTCTGCTTATTCATAGCACATGACTGCAGTAACTATTGTAAATGTACTAAATGATTAATTAGCATTAATTACAGCTCATAAAGCCTTTATGAGAGACACATTATAAAGTGGTGCCCTATGCAATTTCAGTATTCAATGGTGAATCAGTGCACTCTCAGTGTTGCAGTCACACGTTGTTATTTTAACTGATATGACGTGGGCAGTTTTATATAAACGTCTTACCCAGTGAAGCGTAAGAAATGAAAGCGGTCAGTCAAGTTGTATTTGGACAATGGGAACACAGACAGACAGACAGACAGACAGACAGACAGACAGACAGACAGACAGACAGACAGACAGACTGACAGACAGAGAGAGAGAGAGATGGAGAGATATAGGATGAAATGGTTCTGCAGTATTTGTAGACAAGACCCGTGGCTTCATTTAGACCCCGCCTATATCAGAGTGAATGCCAAAACCTCCAAATAATGACAAAGGATTTGAACTGTGACACAGATTTATGAAGCTGATTGCACTTGCAGTCTGCACAGTGGCCCTCTTATGGTGTGATCTTTCAAATTATGGAATAAACAAACATATTACACCTCCTCCATAGTCAGTATTCACTCTCTGACTCATTCAATTTCATAAGGAAATATTTAATGTTACAAAAGGCTCATGTACATAAGAAAGAAGAAAAATCCTGGTGAAATGACAAACAGTATTTACTACTGGCATGGCTCTTCAACACACTCTCATTCAAGTGGACAGCTACAGACATGCAGACAGGACAGGTGCTGTTTAATGCTTTATTCCTGCTATATGAAACATTAGTATTTGAAAGGACATAATCTATTTTGTTTTTCTTTTTGCACACTGGTGAAGCTTAGTGTTGAATAAGAGTCCTACATTTGTCTCAGGCTGCCCCAATGAGTCAGAAGATGTGCTCTTTGGTAACTCATGCTGGTTAATATGTCTCAATTGAGTAATATTAACAAGCAAATCGGACTGTTGATTAAACACAAAGCGATCATACAGAGAAGCGTTCAATACAGCCTTTTAACTGATGAATCATCCTATGTTTTCCAGGTGGAGAATACCTCTCGATAAGAAGAGCAAACAGATGTTTGATGGCATGAAAAAGTGGCACTGCAGTCTAATTGAAAAGAGCTTTTACTTTGTTTAAATGCTCTTTAATGCTGCATCGCCGGAAGCTGTGAGGATGTGATATTAAACTGGTGAAAAAGAAACAACTGCTAATGGAAACAAATTTGTACTGCTGAGTCACTGCGCGTGTATTGATTTGCATGCACCCCCGGGCCTCTTTTATTCCTCCGTGGATTTTCATCAGAGCCAGTGGAAGGAAGTGGAGGCCCCCTTCCTGCATCACAGCTTGATTGTCACTGGTTTCCACGGCCTGAGGCGCCGCTTTGGCCACACAGGCTCTCAGACATGCGGATGGACCTCAGGCAGGGATTGTCCCCGGTGTAAGGAGTGAAAGGTAGGGAAAGGAGGGGGAGGGTCAGGACAGTGGATATCTAGAAAGGTGTAGTGTTCCCCCCTCTAGACACAGTAGCTTGGCCCAGTGGGGGAGATCTGATAGCTTGTCCAACATTAGTGACCTCATCTCCACCTCAAAGTAATGAAACAGGTTATATGTTGAATCAGCTCGAGGGGAAAAAGTCTATGAGTAAGATGAAAACAGGAAGGAGTGGGGACTCTTTTGGTGTGGGAACTGTAGCAACTCCATCTGTGTTTTCTCTCCTCCACCTGCGAACGTATCTGGTGGTCAAGTTTACCCGCTGCTCTGCTTCCACTGCAGAGAGCTATCCGACCGCAGCGTCTGTGGGGAAACTCAAATGATGAAAGCATCATAAAGAGAGATAATGGTATAGCTCCCTGGGCGCATGGTAATTGTTGAGCCGTTGTGATGGAACCTGACGCAAACATGTCTCTGGCCATTTTGAAGGAGCCCAATATCATCATTATCTCCTGCTGAGGCTGGCCCTGCGTGTCTCCTCAGGGTCTGCTGTGTCATTTCAGGCCCACGTCAGAGGTGCGTTGGGGTTTCCTCCTACAGCCGAGGCACTTCTCAGCTCAGGAAATAGACACTGTGTTGCTCAGTGAAACTTAA